>NC_057810.1:510993122-511269350 GCF_018294505.1 Triticum aestivum
GTACGGGACGGCGCGACAGGCCGCCCGCGCGTACGACGCGGCGGCGTGGCGCCTAGGCCGGCCGCGCAGCCAGATGAACTTCCAAGATGTGTACACGCTCGAGCAAGCGCTCAACCTCGCCCCTCTGCCTCGTCTGAACACGGCGGAAGACCGTGCGGAGCACGCCGAACGGCAACGCCGCGTCCTCGTCGCCCAGGAGGACGAGAGGGTCATGGCGGACTGGCGCCAGCGCCACCCGGAGGACGTCGCCTACGAGCAAGCCTACTGGGCAAGGCGCCGCGAGGAGGACACGCAAAGGCGCCGCGCGTCGCGATTGGATAGGCGTCGGCGGAAGGCATTGGCGAATGCGCAGTCCGACCTCGTTGCAGCAGGTGGGCGGTCGTTCTTCACGCCGAACGATGAGCGATGGCTGGACATCTGGCTATCTACCTCGGACGACACCGCCGAGGATGATAGTGGTGATGATGATAGCGACTTAGAGTAGTTTTTTTTGTTAATGCAATCTATGTTTATCGTTTGTCGTTTTTATTTTATGCAATCTATGTTTCGGATGTAAAATACCTTTGTATCTTTTAATCTATGCAATCTATCTAGTTTTTTTTTAAATTTCAACTTTTAAAAATGCATACATTTCTAGTCGCGCGCGCTGCATTTTAGCGCGCTGCTGGAGCGGCGCGCGCGCGCTGCATTTCAGCGTGGTGCTGGAGCCAGCGCAGGCGGGCGTGCAAAACCAGCCGCAGCGCGCGCTAACAGGTTTTTTGCGCGCGGCGCTTTAGCGCGGCTGTTGGAGATGCTCAGTACGGTTCAAACTTAACCGTCTAGCAACAATTCCACCCATACTAACAGAGTTATCGCGGTATAAATCAATGGGCAAAATAATAATATCAGGAATACTAAGGTTCCCACAGTTCTCGCGTCCAATCAAGCAACGACTAGCAAATAAGGCAAAGTAGTGTAAAACAGGATAATGTATGCTAGTGATCCTTGCATCAGAAACCTTCCTGGTTTCTCCCACCGTGATAGTGTTAATAAAAGCTTCTACTTTGTTACGGTGGGGTTCATCTAAGGTGCCCTCAAAGGATATTCTGCAGACCTCACAGAATTCAGCTAATGTCATCTTTTTAACAACGTCATATAAATGAAACTCTACTGATGGAGGTGATTTCTTAGGGAAAAAGTAGAAGTTTTGCACAAAAGTATTTGTGAGTAAGAGATACTGGTGACGTTGGTCGCGGAGGAAGTTGGTGAGGTCGACGTTCTCAATCAATATACAGAAATCATCATAAATCCCGGCTCTCCTCAAGAAGTCATCGGAGGGCCATTCACACGGCCGGACCTCCGTGGTGCGGGGCAAATTGAATTTGGGCTTCTCCTCTTCTTCCTTTTGTTTTTCCTTAGAGCTTTGGCTCGACGAGCCCCTCAAGAATTTATTCATTATTTCTGAAATAATCTGAAATTTTTAGTAACTTCAAATAAAAGTGAACCAACTTCAATAAAATTGATAGTAACAACTCCCACAAGTGCCTAGAGCCTATATAAAGCATTAGAACTACTTGGAACCATATAAATTTGACATGCAAGCTCAAGAACATGGTCACCTATGCAGCACAAATTTGTAATGAATAAAGCACTAGAACAAAAACTAATTGGACCAATGGAGGAGTCACATACCAAGGAACAATCTCCCCAAGCAGTTTTGCGAGAGGTGCTTTGAGCAAGGAGATCGAAAATCACAACAACGGGGGTTGGAACTCGTGCTTGAGTTGGGTTTTCGTGTTTGTGTGAGGCAGAGGAAGAAGATGGGTGCAGGAATAAGTGGAGGAGGGCCACCGTGGGCCCACGAGGCAAGGGGGCGCGCCCAGGGGGGTAGGACGCGCCCTCCACCCTCGTGGCCAGGTGGCAGCTCCCCCCTGTGGTAATTTTTGCACAGTAAATTCTCAAATATTCCCGAAAAAATCATATTAAATTGGCATGGCATTCTGGGGACTTTTATTTTCGTTATATTTTTATATTGCACGGATAAGTCAGGAAACAAACAGAAAAATATTATTTTACTTTATTTCTACTAAATAACAGAAAATATAAAGAGGGTACAGAAAGTTGTGCTTCTAGTTTCATCCATCTCGTGATCATCAAAATGAACCCGCTAACAAGGTTGATCAAGTCTTGTTAACAAACTCATTCCGAATAATCCCGGAACCGGAGAAATTTCGAATAACACTAAGTTACCTCAACGGGGATATGAAAATCCCCAACAATAAGAATATCATACTTTTTCTTGACAGTGGGGAGAGGAAATTCAAAACCTCCAAATATAATCGATGGAACTTTTCCAATAGAGTTGATACTATAAACTTGAGGTTGTTTCCTCGGAAAGTGTATCGTATGCTCATTACCATTAACATGAAAAGTGACATTGCCTTTGTTGCAATCAATAACAACCCCTGCAGTATTAAGGAAAGGTATTCCAAGAATAATAGACATACTATCATCCTCGGGAATATCAAGAATAACAAAGTCCGTTAAAATAGTAACGTTTGCAACCACAACAGGCACATCCTCACAAATACCGCCAGGTATAGCAGTTAATTTATCAGCCATTTGCAAAAATATTTTAGTAGGTGTCAACTTATTCAAGTCAAGTCTACGATATAAAGAGAGAGGCATAACACTAACACCAGCTCCAAGATCACATAAAGCAGTTTTAACATAATTTCTCTTAATGGAGCATGGTATAGTAGGTACTCCTGGATCTCCAAGTTTCTTTGGTATTCCACCCTTAAAAGTATAATTAGCAAGCATGGTGGAAATTTTGGCTTCCGGTATCTTTCTTTTATTAGTAATGATATCCTTCATATACTTAGCATAAGGATTTGTTTTGAGCACATCAGTTAATCGCATACGCAAAAAGATGGGTCTAATCATTTCAGCAAAGCGCTCAAAATCCTCATCATCCTTTTTCTTGGATGGTTTCGGAGGAAAAGGCATGGGTTTCTGAACCCATGGTTCTCTTTCTTTACCATGTTTCCTAGCAACGAAGTCTCTTTTATCATAACGTTGATTCTTTGATTGTGGGTTATCAAGATCAATAGCAGGTTCAACTTCTACTTCATTATCATTACTAGGTTGAGCATCAACATGAACATTATCATTAACATTTTCACTAGGTTCATGTTCATTACTAGATTGTGTTTCAGCATCAGACATAGAGATATCATTCGGATTATCTGGTGGTTCAGCAATAGGTTCACTAGAAGTTTGCACAGTCCTATCATTTTTCTTTTTCTTCCTTTTAGAAGAACTAGGCATATCAATATTATTTCTCTGAGAATCTTGCTCGATTCTCTTAGGGTGGCCTTCAGGATACAAAGGTTCCTGAGTCATTCTACCAGTTCTAGTAGCCACTCTGATAGCATAATCATTTTTCTTAGTATTCATTTCATCAAGCACTTCTTTCTGAGCTTTAAGTACTCGTTCTACTTGAGTGGTAACCATAGAAGCATGCTTGCTAACAAGTTTAAGTTCACCTCTAATATCAGCCATATAATCACCCAAGCGTTTAATCATAAAGGTATTCTGTTTTAATTGTCTACCAAAATAAGCATTAAAGTCATCTTGCTTAAACATAAAGTCATCAAACTCATCCAAGCACTGACTAGCAATTTTAGTAGGAGGGACTTCAGCTTTATCATATCTATAGAGAGAATTTACCTTTACTACCTGTGTCGGGATATCGGGAGGTTCTTCATTAAATAAGTAATTGAGATCATATACTTCTTCAACAGGTGGTAAATTAAGACCATGTATTTCTTCAATAGGAGGTAAATTCTTAACATCTTCTGCTTTAATACCTTTTTCTTTCATAGATTTCTTTGCCTCTTGCATATCTTCGGGACTGAGAAATAGAACACCTCTCTTCTTCGGAGTTGGTTTAGGAATAGGCTCAGTAATTGGCTCAGGAGGTAGCTCGGGAGGTGCCCAATTATTTTCATTTGCCAACATATTATTCAATAGAATTTCAGCGTCATCCGGTGTTCTTTCCCTGAAAAGAGAACCAGCACAACTATCCAGGTAATCTCTGGAAGCATCAGTTAGTCCATTATAAAAGATATCAAATATCTCAGGTTTCTTAAGAGGATGATCAGGCAAAGCATTAAGTAACTTGAGAAGCCTCCCCCAAGCTTGTGGGAGACTCTCTTCTTCAATTTGCACAAAATTGTATATTTCCCTCAAAGCAGCTTGTTTCTTATGAGCAGGGAAATATTTAGCAGAGAAGTAATAAATCATATCCTGGGGACTTTGCACACAACCAGGATCAAGAGAATTAAACCATTTCTTAGCATCACCCTTTAATGAGAATGGAAACATTTTGAGTAAATAAAGGTGGCGCGATCTCAGATTATTAGTAAACAGGGCAGCTATATCATCTAACTTACGAAGATGTGCCACAACAGTTTCAAATTCATAGCCATAAAAAGGATCAGATTCAACCAAAGTAATTATATCTAGATCGACAGAAATATCATAGTAATCCTGATCAGGAACACAGATAGGTGAAGTAGCAAAAGCAGGGTCGGGTCTCATCCTACCTCTAAAAGATTCTTTACTCCACTTAATTAGCAACCTCTTACGTTCAAGACTATCCTGGCAAGCAAGAACAACTTCAATAGATTCAACATTAAAAAGATAACCCTCAGGAATAGAAGGTATAGGTTCATCATCACTCACATCATCGTGTTCAGGTTCAATAATTTCTCTTTCTCTAGACCTAGCAATTTGCTCATCAAGAAATTCACCGAGTGGCACAGTAGTATCAAGCATAGAAGTAGTTTCATCATAAGTATTGTGCATAGCAGAAGTGGCATCATCAATAACATGCGACATATCAGAATCAATAGCAGTAGTAGGTTTAGGTGTCGCAAACTTACTCATAACAGAAGGAGAATCTAATGCAGAGCTAGATGGCAGTTCCTTACCTCCCCTTGTAGTTGAGGGCAAAATAGTAGTTCGATCATCTTTCAAGTTCTTCATAGTGTATAGAAGATATAAATCCCAAGTGACTCAAAGAATAGAGCTATGCTCCCTGACAACGGCGCCAGAAAAAGGTCTTGATAACCCACAAGTATAGGGGATCGCAACAGTTTTCGAGGGTAGAGTATTCAACCCAAATTTGTTGATTCGACACAAGGAATATTCTCAAGTATTAGCAGCTGAGTTGTCAATTCAACCACACCTGGAAACTTAATATCTGCAGCAAGGTGTTTAGTAGCAAAGTAATATGATAGTGGTGGTAACGGTAACAAAGTAAAGACAGCAAAAGTAATGTTTTTGGTATTTTTGTAGTGATGATAACAGTAGCAACGGAAAAGTAAATAAGCGTAAACCAGTATATGGAAAACTCGTAGGCACCGGATTAGCGATGGATAATTATGCCGGATGCGGTTCGTCATGTAATAGTTACAACATAGGGTGACACAGAACTAGCTCCAGTTCATCAATGTAATGTAGGCATGTATTCCGTATATAGTCATACATGCTTATGGAAAAGAACTTGCATGACATCTTTTGTCCTACTCTCTCGTGGCAGCGGGGTCCTATTGGAAACTAAGGGATATTAAGGCCTCCTTTTAATAGAGAACCGGAACAAAGCATGAGCACATAGTGAATACATGAACTCCTCAAACTATGGTCATCACCGGGAGTGGTCCCGATTATTGTCACTTCGGGGTTGCCGGATCATAACACATAGTAGGTGACTATAGACTTGCAAGATAGGATCAAGAACACACATATATTCATGAAAACATAATAGGTTCAGATCTGAAATCATGGCACTCGGGCCCTAGTGACAAGCATTAAGCATAGCAAAGTCATAGCAACATCAATCTCATAACATAATGGATACTAGGGATCAAACCCTAACAAAACTAACTCGATTACATGATAAATCTCATCCAACCCATCACCGTCCAGCAAGCCTACGATGTAATTACTCACGCATGGCGGTGAGCATCATGAAATTGGTGATGGAGGATGGTTGATGATGACGACGGCGACGAATCCCCCTCTCCGGAGCCCCGAACAGACTCCAGATCAGCCCTCCCAAGAGACATTAGGGCTTGGCGGCGGCTCCGTATCGTAAAACGTGATGATTCTTTTTCTTTGATTTTTTTCTCCCCGAAAGCCAATATATGGAGTTGGAGTTGGCGTCGGAGGGCCACCAGGGGGCCCACGAGGTAGGGGGGCGTGCCCAGGGGGGAGGGGCGCGCCCCCACCCTCGTGAACAGGGTGTGGGCCCCCTGGCCTTCATCTTTGGCGAGGATTTTTTATTATTTATTCTAAGATATTCCTTGGAGTTTCAGGTCATTCAGAGAACTTTTGTTTTCTGCACATAAAACAACACCATGGCAATTCTGCTGAAAACATCGTCAGTCCGGGTTAGTTCCATTCAAAGCATACAAGTTAGAGTCCAAAACAAGGGCAAAAGTGTTTGGAAAAGTAGATACGACGGAGACGTATCACCATCCACCACCTTCGGCTTCACGTTGAAGATCTTGAGCCACAGTCCGAAGTGGGGCTGGATGCGAAGGAAAGCCTCACACACGACAATGAATGACGAGATGTTGAGGAAGGAGTTCGGGGCTAGATCATGGAAATCTAGCCCATAATAGAACATAAGTCCATGGATGAAAGGGTGGAGGGGAAACCCTAATCTACAAACGAAATGGGGGATGAACACCACCCTCTCGTTGGGCTTCGGGGAGGGGATGACTTGCCCCTTTGCCGGAAGACGGTGGGTGATTTCCTTCGCCAGATACCCGGCCGCCCGAAGCTCGGTAATGTCCTTCTCCTTGACGGAGGAGGCCATCCACTTGCCTTGCCCTCCAGATCCGGACATGGTTGAGTGCTTTCTTGGGGCGAAAAGGATGAGAACTTGGGCGCTGGAGCTCGAGAATGGAAGGTCAGGGAAAGAGAAGGCGTGGGTGAAGAAGGGGAATCCTTATCTCCTTATAAAGGCAGTGAATACCGAGCGCCTCCCACTCGCCTTAAAATTCGCCTGTTCCCAAGGGTTGTGTAAACAGCATGATTGGATTACCCACACCCGTATTGATGACAATCCCGCAATAAGGGGACACGATCTCTGCTTCGACAAGGCGTGCTAATGAAAACCGCGTCTCGAAACGTGGAACGGCAGACAAAAACAGTTCGAAATAATGACCGGGCAGATGTGATGTCACATTACAAAAAGTTGTCAGCGGATTGGACTCGTGAAATATTATACTTTCTGCGGTTGTGTGTAGTACTTGTGTTGCAGATCTGGACACGTTTGTTGCGTTCGAAGACCATCTTGGAGTTCAGAAAAGGGGAACCCACCTTGCAATGCTGAAGACAATCTGCGTGCCAGACATCTCGTCATTGAAGCCTGGTTCAGGGGCTACTGAGGGAGTCCTGGACTAAGAGGTCCTCGGGCGTCCGGCCTGTTGGACATGGGCCGGACTAATGGGCTGTGAAGATACAAGACCAAAGGCTCTCTCCCGTGTCCGGATGGTACTCTCCTTGGCGTGGAAGGCAAGCTTGGCGACCAAATATGAATATTTCCTTCTCTGTAACCGACTTGATGTAACCCTAGATCCCTCCGGTGTCTATATAAACCAGAGGGCTTAGTCCGGAGGACATATATACAATTGTAGTCAAATAGGCTAGACTTCTAGGGTTTAGCCATTACGATTTCGTGGTAGATCAACTCTTGTAACACTCATATTCATCAAGATCAATCAAGAAGGAAGTAGGGTATTACCTCCATAGAGAGGGCCCGGGCTGGGTAAACATTGTGTCCCCCGTCTCCTGTTACCATCTACCTAGACGCACAGTTCGGGACCCCCTACCCAAGATCTGTCGGTTTTGACACCGACAATCGTCGTGTGCCCAACTGCCCATTCTCATACCCGCCATAATTTTTCCGTCGCCCTCTACCCAGGCCTATAAAGAGGCGTCATCTCGCCGGCTCTATACACTTCTTCACTCACCTCTTCGGCTGCTCCACTTTCCTTCTCTCCTCTCTTTTTCACATTCACTTTGCCTTACCATGCCGCCACACCCAAGGCTGGACTGGGTTAGGCTTACAAAGAGAGTATGAGGCATGAGAGTTGGATGAGGAGGTCACACAGGAATTGTTCATCGGCATCAAAGTGCAACAGGAGTGGGGCCGTCAATACGGTTGGACCACACCGAGCTCGTGTCGACCTTGACGGTACAAAAAGGATACTTTACTCAAAGAGTCTCGCAACACGGTCACGTTAAAAGATGCCTGATGCAGCGTAGATGCCCGGCCACAGCTGATTGATCATCATTCCCTCACTCGTATGGAAGCTTGCAAAGCCCGTCAGGTGATAACCCACAAGTATAGGGGATCGTTTATAGCCTTTTGATAAATAAGAGTGTCGATCCCAACGAGGAGCTAAAGGTAGAACAAATATCCCCTCAAGTTCTATCGACCACCGACACAACTCTATGCACACTTAACATTTGCTTTACCTAAAACAAGTATGAAACTATTTTGCAAGAATAAAAACTACCAGTACTTTGCGAGAATAAAAACTACGAGTAAATTGCAAGGTGAGAAAAGTAGATAGCTTTTGTCAACAAGAAAGTCATTTTCCCTAGGCAATTGATAACTAGACCGATAATCATTCTTGCAATTTTACATGAGGGAGAGGCATGAGCTAACATATTTTCTCTACTTGTATCATATGCACTTATGATTGGAACCCTAGAAAGCATCCGCAACTACTAAAGATCATTAAGGTCGTGAAACCCAATCATTAGCATTAAGTATTAAGTCCTCTTTATCCCATACGCAATGACCCCCAAACTCGGGTATGTGCTTCTGTCACTCACGTCACCCACCATAAGAGAGCCATGAACATATTGCAACATCCTACAGCGGGGATCCCTCCATTTGCGCGACACGGAGGGCACCGTAGGACAGCACCATAAATAAAACATACAATCATACCAACCAAGATCACGATTAACCTATAGGACAAAACGGAACTACTCAAAGACCATAGATCATTGGGAAATAATATATGGAGTTGAGCACCATGTTTAAGTAGATATTACAATGGGGAGAAGGGGTGTTACACCGCTGCATAGAGGGGGAGAAAGTTGGTGTTGACGGTAGCAAGATTGTTGATGTAGATTGCCGTCACGATCCTTGCCCCGGCGGCACTCCGACGCCACCGGGAGAGAGGGGGAGAGAGCCCCCATCCTTCTTCTTCTTCCTTGGCCTCACCCCCCTAGATGTGAGGAGAGTTCCCCCTCTAGTCCATGGCATCCATGGCGGCGGAGGGGCGAGATCCCCTCCGAGATTGGATCTCCCTACCAGTTCTCTTCTGTTTTCGTGTTCATGTTTTCTCGCCCTTCACCGTAAATTCCCGGAGATCCGTAACTTCGGTTGCGCTGAAATTTTTACACAATTTTTTCCATCAATTATCTTTCTTGCACCCGAAGAAGGGCCCCAACCAACTTACGAGGAGGGCATAAGACACCTGGGCGCGCCAGGGAGTGCCCGGCGCACCCTGGTGGGTTGTGTTCATTGTGGGCCCTTGTTGGCGTTGATTCCAAGTCTTAAAAATCACATATATTCCAAAATAAGGTTGTGTTCGATAGCCCTCCACTCTTCCACTCAGGAGTGGAGCGTGCGGAGCACCATATTAGCAGCTCCCCAAATTAACATTGCATGTTGCTCCGCTCCGGAGAGGAGTTGGAGAGCAGGAGGGAGTCCGAACAGGCTCTAATTCTCTGTATTTTTTTATCGCGTTTGGATTTGTTTGATATGGATTTTCTACAAAACAAAAAACATGCAACAAACAGGAACTATCACTGGGCACTAGATCAATATGTTAGTCCAAATAAATCATATAAAATGTTGCCAAAAGTGTATAAAAGTTGTATAATATTGGCATGAAACAATCAAAAATTATAGATACGACGAAGACATATCAGTGATCATTATTGCAATTTTATATGAGGGAGAGGCATGAGCTAACATACTTTCTATACTTGGATCATATGCATTGATGATTGGAACTCTAGCAAGCATCCACAACTGCCAAAGATCATTAAGGTAAAACCCAACCATAGCATTAAGTATCAAGTCCTCTTTATCCTATACGCAACAACCCCCTTACTCGGGCATAAGCTTCTGTCACTCTAGTCACCCACCATAAGCGAATCATGAACGCATTGCAACACCCTATACCGGGGATCCCTCAGTTTGTGTGACACAGAGGGCACCATAGGACAACACCAAAATAAAATATACAACTCAAACCAATCACGGCCATCAATCAATCCATAGGACAAAATGGATCTACTCAAACATCATAAGGTAGCCATAGATCATTGGGAAATAATATATAGCGTTGAGCACCATGTTTAAGTAGAGATTACAGTGGGTAGAAGAGAGGTTACACCCCTGCATATAGGGGGAGAAAGTTGGTGTTGACGGTAGCAAGGTTGTTGACGTAGATCACCGTCATGATCTTTGCCCCGACGGCACTCTGGCGCCACCTGGAGAGAAGGGACAAGAGCCCCCCTCCTTCTTCTTCCTTGCCCCCTCCCTCCTAGATGGGAAGAGGGTTCCCCATCTGGTCCATGGCCTCCATGGCGGCGGAGGGGCAGGAGCCCCTCCAAGATTGGATATCTCTCTCTGTTCTCTTCTATTTCGCATTCCTGTTTTCTGGCCCTTCACCGTTTCTTAAATTCCCGGAGGTCTGTAACTCCGATTGTGCTCAAATTTTTACACGTATTTCCCATAAATTATCTTTCTTGCACCCGAAGAAGAGCCTCAACCGACTTACGGGGTGCCCACAAGGCACCACCATGCGCTAGGGGGGCCAGGCGCGCCCTGGTGGGTAGTGGAGGCCGTGGGCCTCTGAAGGAAATATGCCCTAGATGCAATAATAAAGTTGTTATTTATATTTCCTTATATCATGATAAATGTTTATTATTCATGCTAGAATTGTATTAACCGGAAACTTAGTACATGTGTGAATACATAGATAGAACAAAGTGTCCCTAGTATGCCTCTACTTGACTAGCTCGTTAATCAAAGATGGTTAAGTTTCCTAGCCATAGACATGTGTTGTCATTTGATGAACAGGATCACATCATTAGAGAATGATGTGATGGACAAGACCCATCTGTTAGCTTAGCACTATGATCGTTTAGTTTATTGCTATTGCTTTCTCCATGACTTATACATGTTCCTATGACTATGAGATTATGCAACTCCCGAATACCGAAGGAACACTTAGTGTGCTATCAAACGTCACAACGTAACCGGGTGATTATAAAGATGCTCTACAGGTGTCTCCAATGGTGTTTGTTGAGTTGGCATAGATCGAGATTAGGATTTGTCACTCCGATTGTCGGAGAGGTATCTCTGGGCCCTCTCGGTAATGCACATCACTATAAGCCTTGCAAGCAATGTGACTAATCATTTAGTTGCAGGATGATGCATTATAGAATGAGTAAAGAGACTTGCCGGTAATGAGGTTGAACTAGGTATGATGATACCAACGACCGAATCTCGGGCAAGTAACATACCGATGACAAAGGGAACAACGTATGTTGTCATGCGGTTTGACCGATAAAGATCTTCGTAGAACATGTGGGAGCCAATATGAGCATCCATGTTCCGCTATTGGTTATTGACCGGAGATGAGTCTCGGTCATGTCTACATAGTTCTCGAACCCATAGGGTCCGCACGCTTAACGTTCGATGACGATCGATATTATGAGTTTATGTGTTTTGATGTACCGAAGGTAGTTCAGAGTCCTGGATGAGATCACGGACATGACGAGGAGTCTCGAAATGGTCACCATAATAGTTTTGAGGTGTATCAGGTATTTTCTGGAGTACCGGGGGGTTACCGGAACCCCCCGAGGAGTTATTGGGCCTCATGGGCCTATTGGTGGAAGAGAGGAGGCACGCCAAGGTGTGGCGCACGCCCCTCTAGCCCAAACTGAATTGGACTAGGGGGGCGGCCCCCTTTCCTTCTCTCCTCCCTCACCTTCCCCCTTCTCCTTGCTGGAATAGGAAAAGGGGGCCGAATCCTACTTGGAGTAGGATTGCCCCCCGCATGGGGCGCTGCTACGTCTTGAGCTTGCGTTGGTTTTCCTCGAAGAGGAGAGGGTGATGCAGCAATAGTAGCGTAAGTATTTCCCTCAGTTTTTGAGAACCAAGGTATCAATCCAGTAGGAGGCTCCTCAAAAGTCCCACGCACCTACACAAACAAACATAGAACTCGCAACCAACGCAATAAAGGGGTTGTCAATTGATACATCTCCGTCGTATCTATAATGTTTGATTGTTCCATGCCAATATTATTCACTTTCATATACTTTTTGGCAACTTTTTATACTATTTTTGGGACCAACATATTGATCCAGTGCCCAGTGCCACTTCCTGTCTGTTGCATGTTTTTTATTTCGCAGAAACCCAATATCAAACGGATTCCAAACGGGATAAAAATGGACGGAGATTTTTTTGGAATATTTATGATTTTCTGGAAGTAAAATCAACGCGAAACGATGTCCAGGGTGGTCACGAGGTAGGGGCGCGCGCCCTACCCCCCAGGCGCGCCCCTGACCCTCGTGGTCCACCCTTAAGGCGGTTGATGCTCTCCTTCTGGCGCAAGAAAGCTAATTTTACAAGGAAGATCTGAGCGAAAGATTCACCCCAATCGGAGTTATGGATCTCCAGATATAAAGGAAACTATGAAGGGGTAGAATTTGCCAATGCAGAAAACGCAGAAACAGAGAGATAGATCCAATCTCGGAGGGGATCTCGCCCTCCCAAGCCATGGGAGCCAAGGACCAGAGGGGAAACCCTTCTCCCATCTAGGGAGAAGGTCAAGGAAGAAGAAGAAGAAGGGGGGCTCTCTCCCCCTTGCTTCCGGTGGCGTCGAAACGCTGCCGGGGGCCATCATCATCACCGCGATCTTCACCAACACCGCCGTCATCTTCACCAACATCTCCATCACCTTCCCCCTTCTCTATGCAGTGGTGTAACCTCTCTCTTACCCGTTGTAATCTCTACTTAAACATGGTGCTCAACGCTATATATTATTTCCCAATGATGTATGGATATCCTATGATGTTTGAGTAGATCTGTTTTGTCCTAATGGCTATTTGATGATCGTGATTGGTTTGAGTTGTATGTTTTATTATTGGTGCTGTCCTATGGTGCCCTCTGTGTCGCGCAAGCGTGAGGGATTCCTGCTGTAGGGTGTTGCAATACGTTCATGATTCGCTTATAGTGGGTTGGTGAGTGACTGAAACACAAACCCGAGTAAGAGGGATTGTTGCGTATGGGATAAAGGGGACTTGATGCTTTAATGCTATGGTTGGGTTTTACCTTAATGAATCTTTAGTAGTTGTGGATGCTTGCTAGAGTTCCAATCATAAGTGCATATGATCCAAGTAGAGAAAGTATGTTAGCTTATGCCTCTCCCTCAAATAAAATTGCAATAATGATTACCGTTCTAGTTATCGATTGCCTAGGGACAAATAACTTTCTCGTGACAACAAGCTCTCTACTAGAACTAATTTAGTTGTGTCTTTATCTAAACAGACCCTAGTTTATATTTACGTGTTCTTTACTTTCTTGCAAGCCTATCCCGTCACACCTACAAAGTAATTCTAGTTTCATACTTGTTCTAGGTAAAGCGAACGTCAAGCGTGCGTAGAGTTGTATCGGTGGTCGATAGAACTTGAGGGAATATTTATTCTACCTTTAGCTCCTCGTTGGGTTCGACACTCTTACTTATTGAAAACTGTTGCGATCCCCTATACTTGTGGGTTATCAAGACCTTTTTCTGGCGCCGTTGCCGGGGAGTCATAGTGTGGGGTGAGTATTCTCGTGTGTGCTTGTTTGCTTTATCACTAAGTAATTTTTATTTGCTGTTCTTAGTTGTTCTCTATCTTTAGCTATGGATATGTAACACAAAATACCAAAAAAATTAGGTGTACTTGCTACTCATGAGGATGGGGTAACTCCTAAAACCCTCGATTCTCATCATGAGAAAAATATTTTGTACTACTTTGATAATCCTGAGAAAGCCCCATTCAACTTGATAATGGGAGTAACGTTGGATCAATATGAATACTTTAGGGATTATCGCTCAACACAAAAAAGGAAACTATTATGGGTTCAAATTCATATATTGAACTGGTATGCTTGGCAACTATGCATGGAATATGATTATACTTGTTGCTCTAGGATGAATTCTCCGCACCTTCCCTTTTCATGCAAATTTAATGATAATAAAACCTTAGCTTCTTATGCTAATGGTATATATGATTACTATGATGTGGAACAAATAGAAGAATTTGTTGCTTTTATGGGTGCTTATGAAATTGAAGCTATGTGTAAAGAGTTTGAGGATTTTGATGATGCTGTTTATAGATCTGAAAATTTAGCTATCCTCAAATATTGCTATGAGAATTATAAATACAATTATGAAATTAACACACTTATTAAGAAAGTCTCCCTCTCCAAGAAGAGACTAATATTTTACAGGAATCTATGGAAGAAGAAATTGATGAAACTATGAGCTCATTAGATGAAAAAGATGAGGAGGAGAGCGAAGAACAAAAGGAGGAAGAGCGGATTGATCACCCGTGCCCACCTTCTAGTGAGAGTAACTCTTCAACTCATACATTGTTTAATTCCCCTTCGTGCTTACCGAAGGATGATTGCTATGATGATTGCTATGATCCCATTGATTCTCTTGAAATATCCCTTTTTGATGATGCTTGCTATGCTTGTGGCCAAGATGCCAATATGAATTATGCTTATGGAGAAGAAATTGATATAGTTCCTTATGTTATGAATGAAATTATTGCTATTGCACCCACGCATGATAGTCCTATTATCTTTTTGAATTCTCCAAACTACACTATATCAGAGAAACTTGCACTTATTAAGGATTATATTGATGGGTTGCCTTTTACTACTACACATGATGATTTTGATGAATGTAATATGCATGTGCTTGCTTCTCCTACTTGCAATTATTATGAGAGAGGAACTATATCTCCGCCTCTTTATGTTTCCAACATGATAGAATTGCAAGAAACTACTGATACTATGCATTGGCCTTTACTATGTGTGCATGAATTGTTCTTTTATGACATGCCAAGGCATAGGAAGAGAGTTAGACTTCGTTGTTGCATGATATATGTTACTTTGTGCTCACTACTAAATTACAAATCATTGTTATTTAAAATTGGCTTTGATATACCTTGGGATCCGGGTGGATTCATTACTTGAGCACTAAATGCCTAGCTTAATGGCTTTAAAGAAAGTGCTGCGAGGGAGACAACCCGGAAGTTTTAGAGAGTCATTTATTTCTGTTGAGTGCTTTCATATAGTTTAAAAACAAAAAAATAAAGAGGGGAACCTAAAACTTTTCAAAAAGGAAAGTGAAAGTGAGAGAGACAAGCATTGTTGAAGTGGGAGAGCTCCTTGAACTTTGTTCATGCTCACCGAAACTTTGTGAATCTTAATTACATAAACTTTTCATCAAAAATAATTATCCCCTTGTACAATTCCATTGTATTATAAAAATAATGTGCCAAGGTTTGCCTTTAGGATCTTTACAATGCTTGTTGGTTTGTACGGTGCAGGACCGAAACTTTGGCTGTAGTGCACGATTTTACATTTTTAACTGGAACGTAAAATGGTTCTGATTCCTTTTGCACTGTATTTATGTACAACTTTTTTATTTTTCCTAATTTTTGTAGAATTTTTGGGGTACCAGAAGTATGGTGGATGTTTAGATTGCTACAGACTGTTCTGTTTTTGACAGATTCTGTTTTTGATGCATAGTTTGCTTGTTTTGATGAATCTATCAATTTATATCAGTGGATTAAGCCATGAAAAAGTTATATTACAGTAGACACAATGAAAAAAAATATGAATTGGTTTGCAGCAGTACTTAGAGTGGTGATTTTCTTTATTATACTAACGGATCTTACCGAGTTTTCTGTTGAAGTTTTGTGTGGATGTAGTGTCTAATCGAGGATGTTTCGATGTGAGAAGAAGGAAGAGAGGCAAGAGCTCAAGCTTGGGGATTCCCGAGGCACCCCAAGTAAATATTCAAGGAGACTCAAGCATCTAAGCTTGGGGATGCTGGGGAGGCATCCCCTCTTTCTTCAACAAGTATCGGTATGTTTCGGATTCGTTTCGTTCATGCATTGTGTGCAAGTCTTGGAGCGTCTTTTGCATTTAGTTTTCATTTTTCTTTTATGCACCATGCTGGTATGAGATAGTCCTTGGTTTATTTATAGAATGCTCATTGCACTTCACTTAAATCTTTTGAGTATGGCTTTATAGAATGCTTCATGTGCTTCACTTATATCATTTGAAGTTGGATTGCCTGTTTCTCTTTACATAGAAAACCGCCATTTGTAGAATGCTCTTTTGCTTCACTTATAGTTGTTAGAGCGTGGGCATATATTTTGTAGAAAGAATTAAACTCTCTTGCTTCACTTATATCTATTTAGAGAGATGACAGGAATTGGTCATTCACATGGTTAGTCATAAAATCCTACATAAACTTGTAGATCGCTGAATATGATATGTTTGATTCCTTGCAATAGTTTTGCGATATAAAGATGGTGATATTAGAGTCATGCTAGTGTGTGGTTGTGGATTGTAGAGACACTTGTGTTGAGGTTTGTGATTCCTGTAGCATGCAGGTATGGTGAACCGCTTTCTGATGAAGTTGGAGCACAATTTTATTTATTGATTGTTTTCCTTATGAGTGGCAGTTGGGGATGAGCGATGGTATTTTCCTACCAATCTATCCCCCTAGGAGCATGCACGTAGTACTTTGTTTTCAATGGCTTGTAGATTTTTGCAATAAGTATATGAGTTCTTTATGACTAATGTTGAGTCCATGGATTATACGCACTCTCACCCTTCCACCATTGCTAGCCTCTCTTGTGCCGTGCAACTTTCACCGGTACCATACACCCACCATATACCTTCCTCAAAACAGCCACCATACCTACCTATCATGGCATTTCCATAGCCATTCTGAGATATATTGCCATGCAACTTTCATCATCATCATCATATACATGACTTGAGCATTCATTGTCATATTGCTTTGCATGATCGTAAGATAGCTAGCATGATGTTTTCATGGCTTGTCCATTTTTTGATGTCATTGCTATGCTAGATCATTGCACATCCCAGTACACTGCCGGAGGCTTTCATATAGAGTCATATCTTTGTTCTAGATATTGAGTTGTAAGTAAATAAAAGTGTGATGATCGTCATTATTAGAGCATTGCCCTAGTGAGGAAAGGATGAAGGAGACTATGATTCCCCCACAAGTCGGGATGAGACTCCGGACTTTATGAAAAATAAAAGAGGCCAAAGAAGCCAAATAAAAAAAGAGAGGCCAAATAAGCCCACCAAAAATAAAAAAATAAAAAAAATGATGAGAGAAAAAGAGAGAAGGGGCAATGTTACTATCCTTTTACCACACTTGTGCTTCATAGTAGCACCATGTTCTTCATAGAGAGAGCCTCATATGCTTTCACTTTCATATACTAGTGGGAATTTTCATTATAGAACTTGGCTTGTATATTCCGATGATGGGCTTCCTCAAATGCCCGAGGTCTTCATGAGCAAGCAAGTTGGATGCACACCCACTTAGTTTCAGTTTGAGCTTTCATACACTTATAGCTCTAGTGCATCTATTGCATGGCAATCCCTACTCACTCACATTGATATCTATTGATGAGCATCTCCATAGCCCGTTGATACGCCTAGTTGATGTGAGACTTTCTCCCTTTTTGTCTTCTCCACATAACCTCCACCATCATATTCTATTCCACCTATAGTGCTATATCCATGGCTCACGCTCATGTATTGCGTGAAAGTTGAGATTTTTTGAGATTATTAAAGTATGAAACAATTGCTTGGCTTGTCATCGGGGTTGTGCATGATTAAATACTTTGTGTGATGAAGATAAAGCAACAGCCAGACTATATGATTTTGTAGGGATAACTTTCTTTGGCAATGTTGTTTTGAAAAGACATGATTGCTTCATTGGTACACTCGAAGTATTATTGTTTTTATGTCAAATGATGACTATTGCTTTGAATCACTCGTCTCTTAATATTCATGCCATGATTAGACATATGATCAAGATTATGCTAGGTAGCATTCCACATCAAAAATTATTCTTTTTTATCATTTACCTACTCGGGGACGAGCAGGAATTAAGCTTGGGGATGCTGATACATCTCCATCGTATCTATAATTTTTGATTGTTCCATGCCAATATTATTCACTTTCATATACTTTTTGGCAACTTTTTATACTATTTTTGGGACTAACATATTGATCCAGTGCCTAGTGCCAGTTACTGTCTGTTGCATGTTTTTTGTTTCGCAGAAACCCAATATCAAACGGAGTCCAAATGGGATAAAAACGGACGGAGATTTTTTTGGAATATTTATGATTTTCTGGAAGTAAAATCAACGCGAAACGGTGTCTAGGGTGGTCACGAGGTAGGGGGCGCTCCCTACCCCCCAGGCACGCCCCTGACCCACGTGGTCCACCCGTAAGGCGGTTGACGCTCTCCTTCTGGCCAAGAAAGCTAATTTTACAAGGAAGATCTGAGCGAAAGATTCACCCCAATCGGAGTTACGGATCTCCAGATATAAAGGAAACGGTGAAGGGATAGAATCTGCCAACGCAGAGAACGCAAAAACAAAGAGATAGATCCAATCTCGGAGGGGCTCTCACCCCTCCCAAGCCATGGGAGCCAAGGACCAGAGGGGAAACCCTTCTCCCATCTAGGGAGAAGGTCAAGGAAGAAGAAGAAGGGGGGCTCTCTCGCCCTTGCTTTCGGTGGCGTCGGAACGCCGCCGGGGGGCCATCATCATCACCGCGATCTTCACCAACACCGCCGTCATCTTCACCAACATCTCCATCACCTTCCCTCATTTCTATGCAGCGGTGTAACCTCTCTCTTACCCGCTGTAATCTCTACTTAAATATGGTGCTCAACACTATATATTATTTCCCAATGATGTATGGCTATCCTATGATGTTTGAGTAGATCTGTTTTGTCCTAATGGTTATTTGATGATCGTGATTGGTTTGAGTTGTATGTTTTATTATTGGTGCTGTCCTATGGTGCCCTCCGTGTCGCGCAAGCGTGAGGGATTACCGCTGTAGGGTGTTGCAATACGTTCATGATTCGCTTATAGTGGGTTGGTGAGTGACTGAAACATAAACCCGAGTAAGAGGGATTGTTGCGTATGGGATAAAGGGGACTTGATGCTTTAATGCTATGGTTGGGTTTTACCTTAATGAATCTTTAGTAGTTGCGGATGCTTGCTAGAGTTCCAATCATAAGTGCATATGATCCAAGTAGAGAAAGTATGTTAGCTTATGCCTCTCCCTCAAATAAAATTGCAATAATGATTACCGGTCTAGTTATCGATTGCCTAGGGACAAATAACTTTCTCGTGACAACAAGCTCTCTACTAGAACTAATTTAGTTGTGTCTTTATATAAACAGACCCTAGTTTATATTTACGTGTTCTTTACTTTCTTGCAAGCCTATCCCGTCACACCTACAAAGTACTTCTAGTTTCATACTTGTTCTAGGTAAAGCGAACGTCAAGCGTGCGTAGAGTTGTATCGGTGGTCGATAGAACTTGAGGGAATATTTGTTCTACCTTTAGCTCCTCGTTGGGTTCGACACTCTAACTTATCGAAAACGGTTGCAATCCCCTATACTTGTGGGTTATCGTCAATCCCTTCACGGCCACTTGCGAAAGTGAGATCTAATAAAGATAGTAAGATAAGATAAATATATTTTTGGTATTTTATAATATAGATGCAAAAAGTAAAGATGCAAATAAAAGTAGATTGGAAGCAAATATGATAAGAGTTAGACCCGGGGGCCATAGGTTTCACTAGTGGCTTCTCTCAAGATAGCATAAGTATTACGGTGGGTGAACAAATTACTGTCGAGCAGTTGATAGAAAAACGAATAATTATGAGATTATCTAGGCATGATCATGTATATAGGCATCACGTCCATAACAAGTAGACCGACTCCTGCCTGCATCTACTACTATTACTCCACACATCGTCCGACTCCTGCTGCATCTAGAGTATTAAGTTCATAAGAACAGAGTAACACATTAAGCAAGATGACATGATGTAGAGGGATAAACTCAAGCAATATGATATAAACCCCATTTGTTATCCTCGATGGCAACAATACAATACGTGCCTTGCAACCCTTTCTATCACTGGGTAAGGACATCACAAGATTGAACCCAAAGCTAAGCACTTCCCCCATGGCAAGAAAGATCAATCTAGCAGGCCAAACCAAACTGATAATTCGAAGAGACTTGCAAAGATAACTCAATCATACATAAAAGAATTCAGAGAAAATTAAAATAGTATTCATAGATAAACTTGATCATAAACCCACAATTCATCGGATCTCGACAAACACATTGCAAAAAGAGTTTACATCAAATAGATCTCCACAACAGAGGGGGAGAACATTGTATTGAGATCCAAAAAGAGAGAAGAAGCCATCTAGCTAATAACTATGGACTCGTAGGTCTGTGGTAAACTACTCAGAACTCATCGGAGGGGCAAGGATGTTGATGTAGAAGCCCTCCGTGGTCAATTCCCCCTCCGACAGAGTGACGGTGAAGGCTCCAAGATGAGATCTCGCGGATACAGAAGGTTACGGTGGTGGAAATTGTGTTTTGTCCTTCTCCTGGATGTTTTCGGGGTACGTAGATATATATAGGAGGAAGAAGTACGTCGGTGGACGCCCGAGGGCCCCACGAGACAAGGGGGCGCGCCCTCCTATCTCGTGGGAGCTCGGCTGCTTCTTGACTTGCACTCCAAGTCTTCTGGATCACGTTCGTTCCAAAAATCACTCTCCCGAAGGTTTCATTCCGTTTGGACTCCGTTTGATATTCCTTTTCTTTGAAATACTGAAATAGGCAAAAAACAGCAATATGGGCTGGGCCTCCGGTTAGTAGGTTAGTCCCAAAAATGATATAATTGTGTAAAATAAAGCCCATAAACATCCAAAAGGGGTAATATAATAGCATGGAACAATCAAAAATTATAGATACGTTGGAGACGTATCAAGCATCCCCAAGCTTAATTCCTGCTCGTCCTCGAGTAGGTAAATAATAAAAAGAGAATTTTTGATGTGGAATGCTACCTAGCATAATTTATAATGTAATTTTCTTTATTGTGGCATGAATGTTCAGATCCAAATGATTCAAAATAAAAGTTCATATTGATAAAAGAAATAGTAACACTTCAAGCATACTAATCAAAGTAATCATGTCTTCTCAAAATAACATGGCAAAAGAAAGTTCATCCCTACAAAATCATATAGTTAGACTATGCTTCATTTTCGTCACACAAAGATGTTCCCAACTTCTATACCCCCGATGACAAGCCAAGCAATTGTTCATACTTAAATAATCTCAAACTTTTTCAACCTTCACGCAATACATGAGCGTGAGCCATGGATATAGCACTATGGGTGGAATAGAATATGATGATGGGGATTGTGTGGAGAAGACAAAAAAGGAGAAAGTCTCACATTGACGAGGACAATCAATGGGCTATGGAGATGCCCATCAATTGATGTCAACATGAGGAGTAGGGATTGCCATGCAACGGATGCACTAGAGCTATAAATGAATGCTCAACAAAAGAAAACTAGTGGGTGTGCATCCAACTTGCTTGCTCACAAAGACCTAGGGCATTTGAGGAAGCCCATTGTAGGAATATACAAGCCAAGTTCTATAATGAAAAATTCCCACTAGTATGAAAAAAGACAACTTATGAGACTCACTATATGAAAAACATGGTGCTACTTTGAAGCACAATATATGAGACTCACTACATGAAGAACAAGGTGCTACATTGCCCCTTTTATTTATTTTCTTTTTTTTCTCTTTTTTTTCTTTTTTTCTTTTTCTTTTTCTTTTCTTTTGGGCATTTCTTTTTTTGGCCTTTTTTGGGCAATGCTCTAATAATGATGATCATCACACTTCTATTGATTACAATATATGAATTACAACTCGAAACTAGAACAAGATATGACTCTATATGGATGCCTCCGGCGGAGTACCGGGATGGTGCAATGAATCAAGAGTGACATGTATGAAAAATAATGCATGGTGGCTTTGCCACAAATACGATGTCAACTACATGATCATGCAATGGCAATATGACATAAGTAAAGTATGTCATGATGATGATGAATGGAACGGTGGAAAGTTGCATGGCAATATATCTCGGAATGGCTATGGAAATGCCATAATAGGTAGGTATGGTGGCTGTTTTGAGGAAGATATAAGGAGGTTTATGTGTGATAGAGCGTATCGTATCACGAGGTTTGGATGCACCGGCGAAGTTTGCACCAACTCTCAAGGTGAGAAAGGGCAATGCACGGTACCGAAGAGGCTAGCATTGGCGGAAAGGTAAAAGTGCGTACAATCCATGTACTCAACATTAGTCAAAAGAACTCATATACTTATTGCAAAAATTTAGAAGTCATCAAAAATCAAGTACTACGCGCATGCTCCTAAGGGGATAGATTGGTGAAAAGACCATCACTTGTCCCCGACCGCCACTTATAAGGATGCACAAGCCAGGTACACTTCATGTTTCAAATTTGTTACACAACTTTAACCATACGTGCATGCTACGGGACTTGCTAACTTCAACACAAGCATTCTTTATATTCATAATCACCCAACTAGCATGACTTTAATATCACTACCTCCATATCTCAAAACAATTATCAAGTATCAAATTGATCATAGCATCCAATTCACTTCCTATGATAGTTTTTATTATACCCAACTTGGATGCCTACCATTCTAGGACCAATTTTATAACCATAGAAAATACCATGCTGTTCTAAAAGACTCTCAAAATAATATAAGTGAAGCATGAGAGACTAATAATTTCTTCAAAATTAAGACACCACCGTGCTCTAAAAGATATAAGTGAAGCACTAGAGCAAAAACTATCAAGCTCAAAAGATATAAGTGAAGCACATAGAGTATTCTAGCAAATTCTACTCAAATAGGCTTCTCCCAAAAGGTGTGTACAGCAAGGATGATTGTGGTAAACTAAAAAGCAAAGACTAATATAATACACGACGCTCCAAGCAAAACACATATCATGTGGCGAATAAAAATATAGCTCCAAGTAAAGTTACCAATGAACGAAGACGAAAGAGGGGATGCCTTCCCGGGGCATCCCCAAGCTTAGGCTTTTGGCTATTCTTGAATATCTTGGGGTGCCATGGGCATCCCCAAGCTTAGGCTCTTGCCACCCTTTATTCCATAGTCCATAAAAGCTTTACCCAAAACTTGAAAACTTCACAACACAAAACTCAACAGGAAATCTTATAAGCTCCGTTAGTGAAAGAAAACAAAACCACCACATAAGGTACTGTAATGAACTCATTCTTTATTTATTTTGGTGTTGAACCTACTGTATTACAACTTCTCTATGGTTTATAAACTATTTTACTAGCCACAGATGCATCAAAATAAGCAAACAACACACGAAAAACAGAATCTATCAAAAACAGAACAATCTGTAGCAATCTGTAACTAACGCAAACTTATGGAACTCTAAAAATCCTACCAAAATAGGAAGTCATGGACAATCTGTTTATTGATAAGCAGTAAAAAGAATCAACTCAAAAGCACGTCCTGTGATTTAACAAAATTATATTCGTGCGTGCAAAGTTTTTGTTTTTCAGCAGAATCAAATCAACTATCATCATAGGTTATCCTATAGGTTCTACTTGGCACAAACACTAATTAAAAGATAAAAACACATCTAAACAGAAGGTAGATGCAAGATTTATTACTAAACAGGAGCAAAAACAAAAAACATAAAGAAAATTGGCTTGCCTCCCAACTAGCACTATCGTTTAACGCCCCTAGCTAGGCATAAAAGCGAAGATAGATCTAACGAGTGCCATCTTTGGCACTAGGAGAGGAGGATCTCCTTTCTATGGCATTCATTCTTCTATTTAAGGTAAACACATGGCCATTAATGGAAGAAGTAAGATTAAGCACGTTACGTAAGTTTGCCTCTAAACTAGACTTCATCTCTTTAATAATTTCATTTTGATAAAAGCACAAGAGAGTAGTTGATTCAACCTTATCATTCATAGGGTGCCCAAATATGGTTTTCATTTTTTCATAAGTGTCTATAGCATCCCCTTCAAGAAAACCTCCTTCAAAAATAGAATCTAAAACTTGTTTAAAAGAAGCGGGCAAGCCAACATAGAAACTTTTTAAGTAATCTTCAATTTGATATTGTGGCACATAGCTAGCCCGAATCCTTAATAACATATCCCAAGCATCTTTTAAAGACTCATCAAGTAAATAGCGAAAAATTCCGGAGTCATCCTCATCAAAATTATCCAAGCTCTCATTGGCGACCCTGGTGGGTCTTTCTGTAGCATCATTATTCATGAGCTTAGAGAGGATAGAGGGGTTATCCAAGGTACTAGAACCTAGGAAAGGGCCCTTAGTTCTTTTTGATTCGGCCATAGCAACGGAAGGGCAAATGGAAAAAGGAGAAGTAGAAGATTGGGAAAGAGAGGGAAAATAAAACTGCAAGGGTGAAGTGGGGGAGAGGAAAACGAGAGGCAAATGGCAAATAATGTAAATGCGAGGGAGATGGGTTTGTGATGGGTACTTGGTATGTCTTGACTTGAGCGAAGACCTCCCCGGCAATGGCGCTAGAAATCCTTCTTGGTACGTCTTGAGCTTGCGTTGGTTTTCCTCGAAGAGGAGAGGGTGATGCAGCAATAGTAGCGTAAGTATTTCCCTCAATTTTTGAGAACCAAGGTATCAATCCAGTAGGAGGCTCCTCAAAAGTCCCACGCACCTACACAAACAAACAAAGAACTCGCAACCAACGCAATAAAGGGGATGTCAATCCCTTCACGGCCACTTGCGGAAGTGAGATCTAATAAAGATAGTAAGATAAGATAAATATATTTTTGGTATTTTATAATATAGATGCAAAAAGTAAATATGCAAATAAAAGTAGATTGGAAGCAAATATGATAAGAGATAGACCCGGGGGCCATAGGCTTCACTAGTGGCTTCTCTCAAGATAGCATAAGTATTACGGTGGGTGAACAAATTACTGTCGAGCAATTGATAGAAAAGCGAATAATTATGAGATTATCTAGGCATGATCATGTATATAGGCATCACGTCCATAACAAGTAGACCGACTCCTGCCTGCATCTACTACTATTACTCCACACATCGACCGACTCCTGCCTGCATCTAGAGTATTAAGTTCATAAGAACAGAGTAACACATTAAGCAAGATGACATGATGTAGAGGGATAAACTCAATCAATATGATATAAACCCCATCTTGTTATCCTCTATGGCAACAATACAATACGTGCCTTGCAACCCTTTGTGTCACTGGGTAAGGACACCGCAAGATTGAACCTAAAGCTAAGCACTTCTCCCATGGAAAGAAAGATCAATCTAGTAGGCCAAACCAAACTGATAATTCGAAGAGACTTGCAAAGATAACTCAATCATACATAAAAGAATTCAGAGAAAATTCAAATATTATTCATAGATAAACTTGATCATAAACCCACAATTCATCGGATCTCGACAAACACATTGCAAAAAGAGTTTACATCAAATAGATCTCCACAACAGAGGGGGAGAACATTGTATTGAGATCCAAAAAGAGAGAAGAAGCCATCTAGCTAATAACTATGGACTCGTAGGTCTGTGGTAAACTACTCAGAACTCATCGGAGGGGCAAGGATGTTGATGTAGAAGCCCTCCGTGGTCAATTCCCCCTCCGACAGAGTGACGGTGAAGGCTCCAAGATGAGATCTCGCGGATACAGAAGGTTACGGTGGTGGAAATTGTGTTTTCTCCTTCTCCTGGATGTTTTCGGGGTACGTAGGTATATATAGGAGGAAGAAGTACGTCGGTGGACGCCCGAGGGGCCCATGAGACAGGGGGCGCACCCTATAGGGGGGGCCTCCTATCTCGTGGGAGCCTCGATTGCTTCTTGACTTGCACTCCAAGTCCTCTGGATCACGTTCGTTCAAAAAATCACGCTCCCGAAGGTTTCATTCCGTTTGGACTCTGTTTGATATTCCTTTTCTTCGAAATACTGAAATAGGCAAAAAAAACAATATGGGTTGGGCCTCCGGTTAGTAGGTTAGTCCCAAAAATGATATAAATGTGTAAAATAAAGCCCATAAACATCCAAAAGGGGTAATATAATAGCATGGAACAACAAAAAATTAAAGATACGTTGGAGACGTATCACGCGCCTCCTCCCCTGGCCGGCCTCCTCCTCCCTTCCCCCTGTATATACGTGGGAGGGGGCACCCCAAAGGCACACAAAAGTTTCTCTTAGCCGTGTGCGGTGCCCCCCTCCATAGAAATACACTTTGGTCATATCGTTGTAGTGCTTAGGCGAAGCCTTGCGCCGGTAACTTCGTCATCACCGTCACCATGCCATCGTGCTGACGAAACTCTCCCTCGGCCTCAGCTGGATGAAGAGTTCGAGGGACGTCACCGAGCTGTACGTGTGCAGATCGCGGAAGTGCCGTGCGTTCGGTACTTGATTGGTTGGATCGCGAAGACGTTCGACTACATCAACCGTGAATGCTTCCGCTTTCGGCCTACGAGGGTACGTGGAAACACTCTCCCCGCTCGTTGCTATGCTTCTCCTAGATAGATCTTGCATGATCGTAGGAAAATTTTGAAATACTATGTTCCCCAACATCCTCCTTTTGCGTTGATTCCACCTTCAAAAATCACATATATTCCAAAATAATTCTCCATAAATTTTTATCGCGTTTGGACTTCGTTCGATATGGATATCCTTCGAAACAAAAAACATGCAACAATAAAGAACTGACAATGGGACAATAAAATATGTGAAATTTGCATAATATATTGGCATGGAACAAGCAAAAATTATATATACGACAGAGGTGTATCATCAGGCCGCCTTCATCATCCATCCTTGCTCGTGATAGTGCCATCTTCGACAGGGTGGAGTATGAAGAGACAGAGGCGGCAACAAGAGTGATGGTCCATCTCCGACCACAACGACGATGCCTGGCCGACATGGCATGCAGGCGTCCTCACCCATTTTGCACTCCAGTGTCGTCGGTCGTTCGTGCCTACGGCCATGAGGTCAAGTTCATCGCTGGCAAGTCCCCCTCTAGCTCATCCAATCGGGTATTTATCTAGCCAATTTAGTACTAACATCTAGTTTACGTGTGAATACAAATGACACTTACCAACATTGACCCTGATAAGTGCCTGAAAGTGCAACTATCCCTGGGTGGTTTTGGTAATTATTAACAACATATAGCTCATTGAGCTAATGCTATTTCAAGATATATATTTCAGGAAAGTTCAATGATTGGCATGGCATGGATCAGGAATGTGGACCCTTCAAAATGCTAAGGGCAAAAGATTGGCTCAAGCTCTAAAGCTCAAGACTCTACATTTTACTTTTAGTGATCCAAGATCACATTGAGTCCATAGGAAAAGCCAATACTATTAAAAGGGGATGAGGTGTTGCTTAATGGGTTTCTTGCTCAAAATGCTTAGTGATATGCTCCAAAAACCCTCAACTACTTTCTCATATCCACTTATGTCCCAAACCAAAAGTCAAACTTGGCCCCACCGTAACATTCTATTTGGCGCCACCGAGTTCACTTGACATAGCCATTGCCACAAACCCTAGTCACTTCGGTCTCACCGATAGGGATCTCGGTCTCACTGGGATGGGATTGCAAACTCTCTGTTTCTCTTCATAACATTTCAGTCCAACCGAGATGAGCGATCGGTCCCACCGAGTTCGCAATGCAAACTCTCTGTTTCCCCTTCGTGACATTTCGGTCTCACCAAGATGAGCGAATCGGTCCTACCGAGTTTGCCTGACCAACTCTCTGGTTAGCTTATTACCAAAATCGGTCCCATCGAGTTTGTGTAATTGGTCTCACCGAGATTACATTATGCCCTAACCCTAATGAAATCGGTCCCACTGAGTTGACATGTCGGTCCCACCAAGTACCCTAACGTTCACATTTTGAACTAAATCGGTCTGACCGAGTTTCATGATTCGGTCCCGCCGAGTTTGGTGATTTGTGTGTAACGGTTAGATTTTGTGTGGAGGCTATATATACCCCTCAACCCACTCTTCATTCATGGAGAGAGCCATCAGAACATGAACATGCCTACACTTCCAGCATACATTTTCTGAGAGAGAACCACCTACTCATGTGTTGAGGTTAAGATATTCCATTCCAACCACATAAATCTTTATCTCTAGCCTTCTCCAAGTTGCTTTCCACTCAATCATCTTTCCACCAAATCCAAATCTGTGAGAGAGAGTTGAGTGTTGGGAGACTATAGTTTGAAGCACAGGAGCAAGGAGTTCATCATCAACACACCATGTATTAAATTTTGGAGAGTGGTATCTCCTAGATTGGTTAGGTGTCACTTGGGAGCCTCTGTCAAGATTGTGGAGTTGAACCAAGGAGTTTGTACGGGCAAGAAGATCGCCTACTTCATGAAAATCTACCCTAGTGAGGCAAGTCCTTCGTGAGTGATGGCCATGGTGGGATAGACAAGGTTGCTTATTCGTGGACCCTTTGTGGGTGGAGCCCTCCGTGGACTCGTGCAACCATTAACCTTCGTGGGTTGAAGTCTCCATCAACGTGGATGTATGATAGCACCACCTATTGGAACCACGCCAAAAATCTCCATGTCTACATTGAGTTTGGTCCCTCCAAACTCCTCCCTTTACCTTCATGTGCAATGTTTTACACTCCGCTGCTATACTCTTAGACTTGCATGTGTAGGTTGATTTCTTGACTTGTGCTAAGTTGCTAAAATCTGCCATGACTTAAAATTGGGAAAAGGCTAGATTTTTATTTGGTCAAGTAGTCTAATCACCCCCCCCCCTCTAGACATACTTTTGATCCTACAAGTGGTATCAGAGCTTCGGTCTCCATTTGCCTTGATTTCCATAGCTTTTGGTGATCATAGCGTTGGTTTCACAACCTAGGAGAGTATGGCATCTAGCGAGGGAAATTACCACCGTAGAGGTCCTTACTTTGATGGTACAAAATTTGCTAGTTGGAAGCACAAGATGAAAATGCATATTCTTGGACATAACCCCGTCGTTTGGGCTATTGTGTGTATTGGCTTACAAGGTGAATTCTTTGATGAGAGAGAACCGAACCATGAAGCTACCGCGGAAGAGTTGAAGATGCTGCAATACAATTCTCAAGCTTGTGATATTGTCTTCAATAGATTGTGCTCTGAAGAATTCAACAAAATCAGCCGTCTTGAGAATGCAAAGGAAATTTGGGATACTTTGATTGATATGCACGAAGGTACTGACTCCGTCAAGGAATCCAAATTGGATGTGCTTCAAAGTCAACTTGACAAGTTCAAAATGAAGGATGATGAAGGTGTCGCTGAAATGTACTTTAGGCTTTCTCTCATCACAAATGACATTGTCGACTTAGGAAGTGAAGAGATGACCGATAGATTCATCATCAAGAAAATCCTAAGAGCCTTGGATGGAAAATATGATACGGTGTGCACATTGATCCAAACGATGCCAAATTACAAAGATCTCAAGCCAACAGAACTCATTGGAAGAATTGTTGCTCATGAGATGTCTCTTAAGGATAAGGAAGAGCTTCACAACAAGTCAAGTGGTGCTTACAAAGCCTCATGTGATGCTCCCACATCATCAAATGAGAAACAAACCTTCAATGAAGAATTGAGCCTAATGGTGAAGAACTGCAACAAGTTCTACAAGAGTAGAAGCAAGGAAAGAAGTTCCAAGTCTAGGTCCTACAATGACAAAAGATCTTCAAGTCGTGAACAAAATTGCTAAAATTGTGGAAGACCCGGACACTACTCCAATGAGTGTACGACTCCCTACAAAAGAATAGAAGATTCTCCTAAAAGAAGAAGTAGAAGAGGAGAATCACCACCAAGAGAGAGAAGGAGTAGAGATGATCGTTATGAACGAAGAACCTCTCGGAGAAGCAAGGATTTGGAAAGGAAGGACAAATCATTAAAGAGCTACACAAAACGAAGACATCAAGCTCATGTTGGTGAATGGGTATCCGGCTCCGACTCCGACCATCACTCCGAAAGAAGTTATCACTCCGACTCCGAATATACTCAAGATGAAGGTGTTGCCGGTCTAGCACTTGTGTCAACCAACTCCTATGACATATTTGACTCACCAAATGATGGAATTGGAAGATGCTTCATGGCTAAAGGCCCAAAGGTATCACACCTCGAGTATGTTGATTTCAATAGTGATGAAGATGATTTGCTAGGAGATGATTTACTTGTTGACAACTCTAGTGATGAAAACTATGATGAACCTGCTATTAATCATGCTAATCAAGATGAAACGAATGATGATGATAAGAAGGAGATTGAGCGTCTAACTAAAGAACTAAACACTCTTAAGTTGGCTCATGAAACTACCTTGGAAGATCATCAAGAACTTTTAAAGAGTCATGAGAAGTTACGCTTTGAAAAGCTCAACCTTGAGCAAGAGCATGGGTTCTTAAAAGCAATCAATGATGATCTTCGCAAGAAAAGTTCTTCTTACATTGCCAAGCGTTTACTCTTGACTACTTACATGCCACAAGTTAAATCTAGCAACAAGAGTAAGAAAGATTCTTCTTCTAGTAGTAATAATCATGTTAAATCCAATATTGTTGCCTCTAGTAGTTCTCTTGATTCCACTAATGATTCTCTTAGCCAAGTTACACTTGAGCAAGAAAATAGCTTATTGAAGGGAATTATAGAGAAAGGTGTTTACAACAGCCTTGCCGGAAGTAAGCAATTTGAGGAAATTGTACGCAAGCAAGGAAGGCACCGGAAGAATCAAGGTGTTGGTTTTGAACGAAAGTTCAATGCCAATGGAGTTGAGTGGGAAGAAGATCAATACCCCAAGATGAAGTTTGTTCCTCAACAAGAGAAGTATGATCCTACTTCTTTCCAAGGAACTCAAGATCAAGTTGATCTTCCACCACAAGACCACAAGCAAAAAGGCAAGGACAAGCTTCAAGAGGAGATTGATGCATTTGAAGAAGCTCCTAAGGCCTTGGTCAAGTGGGTCCCCAAGACTACATCAAGTTCTACTTCATCAAGTATGACTACAACTCCAAGGATTCCCATCAAGATGATGTGGATCCCGAAGAAGAAGAACTAGAGAGTTCTTGAGGGTGAATCCGCCAACATACTTCACTCATATTATCTTGGCGAGGACAAGTAGTGCAAACAACTTCCACATCTTGCACTAGTTCAAGGAGTCACAAACCCTCTTGATGGTAAGACAAGGGACAAGGTAACCTAATGCTTTCATGGACATCATCTATGTGTACATCACTCTATGTCTATGGATATCCTTGTTTGTTCCTTGTGGGACTAACCCGTGCAGGTATTGAAAGTGCAACTCACTCCAATGGATTGCTCCGAATGATCTACATCAACATTGAGCGTCCACGTCTTCAACACACATGAAGTCATCATCGACAAAACCCAAGGTTAGTTCATCCGTCTTAGGGGGGATATCGCATCTAGGGGGAGCTTTACTCTAATAAATTGAGCTAAAGCAACTCTAATGGTGTGATCATAACAATGCTTTATGTAAAAGTGGTAACCCCACTTGTGCTTAAACAATGAGTATGACCTATGATCAAATGTTCTCATTTGATTCCTAAGTCAATATACTCATATATAGATGACCTAGTCATCGCCAATTGCTTGATAGATGCTAGAGTGTTTGTGCATGCTTCGTCACATATTTCATTTGCCATTTTATTGTGTGAGCATGTTATTTGCATATTTTACTCATTCGAGGACATCCGTTTGTTGCTTTGATTGTTTGGTTTTCTCTCGCCAAATGATGGACAAGAATGCCTAAGAACACCCTATAGCTATCTATGCTTTTCTCGTCTCAAACTCTATTCATGCTACATCACAAAGTTTGATCAAGTCAGATTCGAACCACTCTGTGTGAGGAGCACTCGGAGTTCCCGATTAGTCATAGACTTAAACCTCCAAAACCTCTTTGTGCATTTCGGTATGACCGAGTCATCCACATCGGTCACACCGAGTTCACTAAGTTGATCTAGGTTTTCCATCTCGGTGCAACCGATTTTAACTTTTCGGTCACACCGAGTTGCAGTAACCGCTTGCGATTCTGCATCTCGGTGCCACCGAGTTGTACCACTTGGTCACACCGACAGGGTCGGGATATATAAACCCACGGGTGATATTTTGGAAATTTCTTCAAACTCCTCAGCCCGCGCGTGTCCTACTCTGCCTCCTCGGGTCTCCGGTTCGTCTCCTCGCTGCCAGTGACCTCCCGCCGCTGATTTCTGTCGCCATCAACGGAATTCTGCTCCGCCGTTGCCGCTGTAGCGAACTCCCGCCGAACTAGGATATGGTTCGACTCTTTGTGCTATTTCCTAACTCTGATTCATAGCACATTGCTTTGCCATGATCTTTACCAAGTATGAAATCAATCTATCCAGAGAAAACATCCTTTAGATTAAATTTGATTCAAAAATTTAGGGTTAGGTCTCCGCCGAACTCATCTCGGACCGACCGAGTTGTAGAAATAGGTCTCACCGGTTTGGCCTAGGCCATTGCACATGTGTTTTCGGTCTAACCAAAAACTTCAAATCGGTGCAACCGAGTTTGACCCTCTGTGAAACCCTAGCAATCTCGGTGCCACCAAACTGTGACTCGGTCTGACCGAGTTCACTAGTTTAGGTTCCAAAAGTGTTGCTTCGGTATCACCGAGTTTTACAAATCGGTAGCTCCGAAATGCTTTCTGTGGAGAACTAAAACTAAGTTTTTGACTCATCGGTTTTGCAAAACTCTGCACTTTGTGATGCTCATCTAGTCTACCTCATCCATATCTATTCACAGGGTTTGCTGTCAGTTTGCTTTCCAAGATGTCTGATCAAAGTGATAGCCAAAATAGATCTGAAGAGCAAGTGCACATGTGTGAGGGCACTAGTCCCTAAGGTAGCTATGATGAGGGCAGCAGGAGCACACCAAGTAACTTGCCCAAAGCAGCCACCAGTTCAAGGAAGAAGAGAACCTCAGATTCTGAGGATGAGGATTATGTGGCTGTAGAAGAAGAAGTGAGCTCAAAGAAGAAAGTCTTGAAGAAGGAGTATGGCATAGCTGCTGCAACCAAGCCAGGGTTGAACAAGAAGGCACCAGCAAAGAGAGTCCGAATGTGAAAGCCAAGGAAAGTTCCAACAGGAGAAACCATGAAATTCACAATAGAATCAGATGATGGTGAGGTAGTTGGAGATGGCAAAAAGAAGAAGAGGGCAAGAACCACTTCTGCAAAAGTTCTTGGAAAATCAACTATGGTAAGAGATTCAAAAGAGGAAGAGGAAGAGGATGCTGCACCAGCTCCCAAGTCTCAAAAGCTTATGGGAGATGCAATCAAGTTAGGGGCTGCTCCATCAAAGCCCAAAATTGCTCCCAAAGCAACAACTCAAGCTCAGAAGCCTTCTAAACCAAAGAGAAGCACCAAAAAGATTCCTGCAGAAGAGAAGAACAAGGCCCCAGTGCCTGAGGTTGAAGAAGAGGATGATGAAGCTCATGTATTAAGGAAACTGAAGCCCAAGATTCCAGACCACAATGATACTCATCCAGTGGCTAAGGACATGCACATCAGGAAGGATGCAGGACTGAGATTGTGGAGACAGTCTAATCCCTATGCCGTGAGGAGGAGGACTGCAGTTGACTATAGGTTCCACACTAAAGAAAAACAAGACTTCTATGAGACAATTCTGCTTGACAAGAAGCCAATTGTCTGTGACATGATATGGGTTGATTGGGAATTCATCAAAGAGAATGAATATCACTTCCCAGGTGTACATGAAAGCTTCAAAGTTGGTGGGATTGACAAGTTTGTTGGACAGAAGCTCACAAAATGGAATGATGAGCTAATCATGCAATTTTACTCTACTGCTCATGGCTATCCAGATGGAAGGATAGAGTGGATGTCTGAAGGTACAAGGTACCAATCTACTGTTGAAGAGTGGGCCAAGCTGATCAATGCCCCAAAAGAGCATGAGGATGATTTGGATGTGTATGCCAACAACAAGAAAGACCACAACTCTATGGCAAACATGTACAAAGAGATCCCTGATAAAGCTTTGGACACACACAAGTTTGGATCTGTACACTATCTGTTGTCTGGTCTGCCTACAATCAACACCATCCTGAGGCACACATTGTTACCCAAATTTGGAGATCACAAGATGATAAGAGGACATTCCATCAACTTATTTCAAATCTTTGATGTTCCTAAAAAATTCAAGGTCATGAGTCTGATTGTAGAGACAATCAAAAGGACAACTCCTGACTAGAAAAGATCTTGTGGGTATGCTCCACATATTCAGGTGCTCATCAACTCCAAGATGGGCACAGGGACTTACTTGTTGGACAAAGAGCATTTACCCTTGCTCCCAGAGTTTGAAGATAATGAAGTTATCATGAATGAGAATGAACCTTCATCAACACAAGCACAAGAGAAGAGAGCTAAAGCAAAGGCAGAAAAGGCTGCAAGGATGCCAAGTGCTAAGGAAGCATCTCAAGTGTTCCTGAAGAGCAAGCAAGATCAGCTTGGATATATGATTCAAGCTACATTGAGGATTGAGAAGGGCTTGGCCACCCTGACTCAGAATCAGGAGAGCTTGGAGAGGATCATAGAGACAAAATTTTATGATCTTGATCTGGAGGTCACTGAGATACAGACAGCAGTTGAGCAGCTCCAGGAGGAAGCAGAAGAGAAGAAGGGGAAGGCTACTACAGATGCATTTCAGCGAGTACCAAGGAGTCAGAGGTCAGCTGTAGTGCCAGTGCCAATACGAGAGCTACTTCATCTGCACCGGCAGCTACAGCTTCAGTACCACCTCCAGCAGCAACTCCACCATCTCCAACTGAAGGAAATATGCCCTAGAGGCAATAATAAAGTTATTATTTATTTCCTTATTTCATGATAAATGTTTATTATTCATGCTAGAATTGTATTAACCGGAAACATGATACATGTGTGAATACATAGACAAACAGAGTGTCACTAGTATGCCTCTACTTGACTAGCTCGTTGATCAAAGATGGTTATGTTTCCTAGCCATAGACAAAGAGTTGTCATTTGATTAACGGGATCACATCATTAGGAGAATGATGTGATTGACTTGACCCATTCTGTTAGCTTAGCACTTGACCGTTTAGTATGTCGCTATTGCTTTCTTCATGACTTATACATGTTCCTATAACTATGAGATTATGCAACTCCCGTTTACCGGAGGAACACTTTGCGTGCTACCAAACGTCACACCGTAACTGGGTGATTATAAAGGTGCTCTATAGGTGTTTCCAAAGGTACTTGTTGGGTTGGCGTATTTCGAGATTAGGATTTGTCACTCCGATTGTCGGAGAGGTATCTCTGGGCCCACTCGGTAATGCACATCACTATAAGCCTTGCAAGCATTGTAACTAATGAGTTAGTTGCAGGATGATGTATTACGGAACGAGTAAAGAGACTTGCCGGTAAAGAGATTGAACTAGGTATTGAGATACCAACGACCGAATCTCGGGCAAGTAACATACCGATGACAAAGGGAACAACATATGTTGTTATGCGGTTTGACCGATAAAGATCTTCGTAGAATATGTGGGAGCCAATATGAGCATCCAAGTTCCGCTATTGGTTATTGATCAGAGATGTGTCTCGGTCATGTCTACATAGTTCTCCAACCCGTAGGGTCCGCACGTTTAAAGTTCGATGATGGTTATATTATGAGTTTATGTGTTTTGATGTACCGAAGGTAGTTCGGAGTGTCGGATGTGATCACTTACATGACGAGGAGTCTCGGAATGGTCGAGACATAAAGATCGATATATTGGACGACTATATTTGGACATCGGAATGGTTCCGGGTGAGATTGGGATAGTACCGGAGCACCGGGAGGTTATCAGAACCCCCGGGAGGTATATGGGCCTTAATGGGCTTTAGTAGAAAGGAGGGGAAAGGAGCAAGGGAGGAGGCGCCCCCAAGCCCAATCCGATTTGGGAAGGGGGCCGGCCCCCCTTTCCTCCCTCCCTCCTTCCTCTTCCTTCCCTCTCCCTCTCCAAATAGAAAAAGGAGGAGTCCTACTCCCGGTGGGAGTAGGACTCCCCCCTTGGGCGCGCCTCCTCCTCCTGGTCAGCCCTCTCCTCCCCTCCTTTTTATATGGAGGAGGGGGGCACCCCATAGACACAACAATTGATCCCTTGGATCTCTTAGCCGTGTGCGGTGCCCCCTCCACCATAATCCACCTCGATAATATTGTAGCGGTGCTTAGGAGAAGCCCTGCGTCGGTAGAACATCATCATCGTCACCACGCCGTCGTGCTGACAGAACTCTCCCTCAAAGCTTGGATGGATCGGAGTTCGGGGGACGTCATCGAGTTGAACGTGTGCTGAACCCGGAGGTGCCGTGCGTTTGGTACTTGATCGGTCGGATCGTGAAGACGTATGACTACATCAACCGCGTTGTGCTAACGCTTCCGCTTTCGGTCTACGAGGGTATGTGGACACACTCTCCCCTCTCATTGCTATGCATCACCATGATCTTGTGTGTGCGTAGGAAATTTTTTGAAATTACTACGTTCCCCAACAGTGGCATCCGAGCCAGGTTTTATGCGTAGATGTTATATGCACGAGTAGAACACAAGTGAGTTGTGGGTGATACAAGTCATACTGCTTACCAGCATGTCATACTTTGGTTCGGCTGTATTGTTGGATGAAGCGGCCCGGACCGACATTACGCGTACGCTTACGCAAGACTGGTTCTACCGACGTGCTTTGCACACAGGTGGCTGGCGGGTGTCAGTTTCTCCAACTTTAGTTGAACCGAGTGTGGCTACGCCCGGTCCTTGAGAAGGTTAAAACAACACTAACTTGATGAACTATCGTTGTGGTTTTGATGCGTAGGTAAGAACGGTTCTTGCTCAGCCTGTAGCAGCCACGTAAAAATTGCAACAACAAAGTAGAGGACGTCTAACTTGTTTTTGCAGGGCATGTTGTGATGTGATATGGTCAAGACATGATGCTATATTTTATTGTATGAGATGATCATGTTTTGTAACCGAGTTATCGGCAACTAGCAGGAGCCATATGGTTGTCGCTTTATTGTATGCAATGCAATCGCCCTGTAATTGCTTTGCTTTATCACTAAGCAGTAGTGATAGTCGTAGAAGCAATAGTTGGCAAGATGACAATGATGCTACGATGGAGATCAAGGTCTCGCGCCGGTGACGATTGTGATCATGACGGTGCTTCGGAGATGGAGATCACAAGCACAAGATGATGATGGCCATATCATATCACTTATATTGATTGCATGTGATGTTTATCTTTTATGCATCTTATCTTGCTTTGATTGACGGTAGCATTATAAGATGATCTCTCACTAAATTTCAAGATAAAAGTGTTCTCCCTGAGTATGCACCATTGCCAAAGTTCGTTGTGCCCAGACACCACGTGATGATCGGGTGTGATAAGCTCTACGTCCATCTACAACGGGTGCAAGCCAGTTTTGCACACGCAGAATACTCAGATTAAACTTGATGAGCCTAGCATATGCAGATATGGCCTCGGAACACTGAGACCGAAAGGTCGAGCATGAATCATATAGTAGATATGATCAACATAGTGATGTTCACCATTGAAAACTACTCCATTTCACGTGATGATCGGACATGGTTTAGTTGATTTGGATCACGTGATCACTTAGATGATTAGAGGGATGTCTATCTAAGTGGGAGTTCTTAAGTAATATGATTAATTGAACTTTAATTTATCATGAACTTAGTCCTGATAGTATTTTGCAAATTATGTTGTAGATCAATAGCTCACGTTGTTTCTTCCCTATGTTTTATATGTGTTCCTAGAGAAAAATAAGTTGAAATATGATAGTAGAAATGATGCAGACTGGGTTCGTGATCTGAGATTTATCCTCATTGCTGCACAGAAGAATTATGTCCTTGATGCACCGCTAGGTGACAGACCTATTGCAAGAGCAGATGTAGACGTTATGAACGTTTGGCTAGCTCAATATGATGACTACTTGATAGTTTAGTGCACCATGCTTAACGGCTTAGAATCAGGACTTCAAAGACGTTTTGAACGTCATGGACCATATGAGATGTTCCAGGAGTTGAAGTTAATATTTCAAGCAAATACCTGAGTTGAGAGATATGAAGTCTCCAACAAGTTCTATAGCTAAAAGATGGAGGAGAATTGCTCAACTAGTGAGCATGTGCTCAGATTGTCTGGGTACTACAATCGCTTGAATCAAGTGGGAGTTAATCTTCCAGATAAGATAGTGATTGACAGAGTTCTCTAGTCACCATCACAAAGTTACTAGAACTTAGTGATGAACTATAGTATGCAAGGGATGACGAAAACGATTCCCAAGCTCTTCGTGATGTTGAAATCGACGAAGGTAGAAATCAAGAAAGAACATCAAGAGTTGACGATTGACAAGACCACTAGTTTCAAGAAAAGGGCAAAGGGAAAGAAAGGGAACTTCAAGAAGAATGGCAAGCAAGTTGTCACTCCCGTGAAGAAGCCCAAAGCTGGACCAAAGCCTAAAACTTAGTGCTTACACTGCAAAGGAAATGGTCACTAGAAGCGGAAATGCCCTAAATATTTGGTGGATAAGAAGGATGGCAAAGTGAACAAGGGTATATTTGATATACATGTTATTGATGTGTACCTTACTAGTGTTTATAGTAGCCCCTGAGTATTTGATACTTGTTCGGTTGCTAAAAATTAGTAACTCGAAACAGGAGTTACAGAATAAACAGAGACTAGTTGAGGGTGAAGTGACGATGTGTGTTGGAAGTGGTTCCAAGATTGATATGATCATCATCGCACACTCCCTATACTTTCGGGATTAGTGTTAAACCTAAATAAATGTTATTTGGCGTTTGCGTAGAGCATGAATATGATTTGATCATGTTTATTGCAATACAGTTATTCATTTAAAGCCAGAGAATAATTGTTGTTCTGTTTACATGAATAAAACCTTCAATGGCATACACCCAATGAAAATAGTTTGTTGGATCTCGATTGTAGTGATACACATATTCATAATATTGATGCCAAAAGATGCAAATTTAATAATGATAGTGCAACTTATTTGTGGCACTGCCGTTTGGGTCATATCGGTGTAAAGCGCATGAAGAAACTCCATAAAGATGGATTTTCAGAATCACTTGGTTATGAATCATTTGATGCTTGCGAACCGTGCCTTTCGGGCAAGATGACTAAAACTCCGTTCTCCGGAACAATGGAACGAGCTATTGACTTGTTGGAAATAATACATACCGATGTATGCGGTCCAATGAGTGTTGATGCTCGTGGCGGGTATCGTTATTTTCTGACCTTCACAAATGATTTGAGCAGATATGAGTATATCTACTTAATGAAGCACAAGTCTGAAACATTTGAAAAGTTCAAACAATTTTAGAAGTAAAGTGGAGAATCATTGTAACAAAGAAAATAAAGTTTTTACAATCTGATCGTAGAGGAGAATATTTGAGTTACGAGTTTTGCCTTCATTTAAAAACAATGTGGAATAGTTTCGCAGCTCACGCCACATGGAACACCACAGCGTAATGGTGTGTCCGAACGTCATAACCGCACTTTATTGGATATGGTGCGATCTATGATGTATCTTACCGATTTACCACTATCGTTTTGGGGTTATGCATTAGAGACAACTGCATTCACTTTAAATAGGGCACCATCAAAATCCATTGAGACGACAACTTATTAACTGTGGTTTGGCAAGAAACCGAAGTTGTCGTTTCTTAAAATTTGGGGCTGCGATGCTTATGTGAAAAAATTTCAACCTGATAAGCTCAAACCCAAATCGGAGAAGTGCGTCTTCATAGAATACCCAAAGGAAACTGTTGGGTACACCTTCTATCACAGATCCGAAGGCAAGATATTCGTTGCTAAAATGGATCCTTTCTAGAGAAGGAGTTTCTCTCGAAAGAAGTGAGTGGGAAGAAAGTAGAGCTTGATAAGGTAATTGTACCTTCTCCCGAATTGGAAAGTAGTTCATCACAGAAACCAGTTCTAGTGATGCCTACACCGATTAGTGAGGAAGTTAATGATGATGATCATGAAACTTCAGATCAAGTTATTACAGAAACTCGTAGGTCTTCCAGAGTACGGTCCGCACCAGAGTCATACGATAATCCTATTCTAGAAGTCATGTTACTAGACCATGATGAACCTATGAACTATGAGGAAGCAATGATGAGCCCAGATTCCGCGAAATGGCTTGAAGCCATGAAATCTGAGATAGGATCCATGTATGAGAACAAAGTGTGGACTTTGGTTGACTTGCCTGATGATCGGCAAGCCATAGAAAATAAATGGATCTTCAAGAGGAAGGCAAATGCTGATAGTTGTGTTACTATCTACAAAGCTCGAATTGTCGAAAAAGGTTTTTGACAAGTTCAAGGTGTTGAATACAATGAGATCTTCTCACTCGTATCGATGCTTAAAAAGTCTGTCCGAATCATGTTAGCAATTGCCACATTTTACGAAATCTGGCAAATGGAGGTCAAAACTGCATTCCTTAATGGATTTATTAAAGAAAAGTTGTATATGATGCAACCAGAAGGTTTTGTCAATCCTAAAGGTGCTAACAAAGTGTGCAAGCTCCAGTGATCCATCTATGGACTGGTGCAAGCATCTCGGAGATGGAATATACGCTTTGATGAGTTGATCAAAGCATATAGTTTTATACAAACTTGCGGTGAAGCCTGTATTTACAAGAAAGTGAGTGGGAGTACTACAGCCTTTCTGATAAGTATATGTGAATGACATATTGTTGATTAGAAATAATGTAGAATTTTTCTGGAAAGCATAAAGGAGTGTTTGAAAGGAGTTTTTCAAAGAAAGACCTCGGTGAAGCTTCTTACACTTTGAGCATCAAGATCTATAGAGATAGATCAAGACACTTGATAAGATTTTTCAATGAGTACATACCTTGATTTTGAAGTAGTTCAAAATGGAACAGTCAAAGAAGGAGTTCTTGCCTGTGTTGCAAGGTGTGAAATTGAGTAGGACTCAAAGCCCGACCACGGCAGAAAATAGAAAGAGAATGAAAAGTCATTCCCTATGCCTCAGTCATAGGTTCTATAAAGTATGCTATGTTGTGTACCAGACCGATTGTATACCTTGCTCTGAGTTTGGCAAGGGAGTACAATTTTGATCTAGGAGTAGGTCACTGGACAGCGGTCAAGATTATCCTTAGTAAGGACTAAGGAACTATTTCTCGATTATGGAGATAATAAAAGAGCCCGTCGTAAAGAGTTACATCAGTGCAAGCTTTTACACAGATCCAGATGACTCTAAGTCTCAATCTGGATACATATTGAAAGTGGGAGCAATTAGCTAGAGTAGCTCCGTGCAAAGCATTGTAGACATAGAATATTTGCAAAATACATGCGGCTCTGAATGTGACAGACCCGTTGACTAAACTTCTCTCACGAGCAAAACATGATCACACCTTAGTACTCTTTGGGTGTTAATCACATATCGATGTGAACTAGATTATTGACTCTAGTAAACCCTTCGGGTGTTGGTCACATGACGATGTGAACTATGGGTGTTAATCACATACAGATGTGAATATTGGTGTTAAATCACATGGTGATGTGAACTAGATTATTGACTCTAGTGCAAGTGGGAGACTGAAGGAAATATGCCCTAGAGGCAATAATATAGTTATTATTTATTTCCTTATTTCATGATAAATGTTTATTATTCATGCTAGAATTGTATTAACTGGAAACGTGATACGTGTGTGAATACATAGACAAACAAAGTGTCACTAGTATGCCTCTACTTGACTAGCTCGTTGATCAAAGATGGTTATGTTTCCTAGCCATAAACAAAGAGTTATCATTTGATTAATGGGATCACATCATTAGGAGAATGATGTGATTGACTTGACCCATTCCGTTAGCTTAGCACTTGATCGTTTAGTATGTTGCTGTTGCTTTCTTCATGACTTATACATGTTCCTATAACTATGAGATTATGCAACTCCTGTTTACCGGAGGAACACTTTGTGTGCTACCAAACGTCACAACGTAACTGGGTGATTATAAAGGTGCTCTACATGTGTCTCCGAAGGTACTTGTTGGGTTGGCGTATTTCGAGATTAGGATTTGTCACTCCGATTGTCAGAGAGGTATCTCTGGGCCCACTCGCTAATGCACATCACTATAAGCCTTGCAAGCATTGTAACTAATGAGTTAGTTGCAGGATGATGTATGATGGAACAAGTAAAGAGACTTGTCGGTAACGAGATTGAACTAGGTATTGAGATACCAACGATCGAATCTCGGGCAAGTAACATACCGATGACAAAGGGAACAACGTATGTTGTTATGCGGTTTGACCGATAAAGATCTTCGTAGAATATGTGGGAGCCAATATGAGCATCCAGGTTCCACTATTGGTAATTGACTGGAGACGTGTCTCGGTCATGTCTACATAGTTCTCGAACCCGTAGGGTCCACACGCTTAAAGTTCGATGACGGTTATATTATGAGTTTATGTGTTTTGATGTACCGAAGGTAGTCCGGAGTCCCGGATGTGATCACGGACATGATGAGGAGTCTCGAAATGGTCGAGACGTAAAGATCGATATATTGGATGACTATATTTGGACACCGGAATGGTTCTGGGTGAGATCAGGATATTACCGGAGCACCGGGGGTTATCGGAACCCCCCGGGAGGTATATGGGCCTTAATGGGCTTTAGTGGAAAGGAGGGGAAAGGAGCAAGGGAGGAGGCACCGCCCCCAAGCCCAATCCGAATTGGGAAGGGGGCCGGCCCCCCCTTTCCTTCCTCCCTCCTTCCTCTTCCTTCCCTCTTCCTCTCCAAATAGGAAAAGGAGGAGTCCTACTCCCGGTGGGAGTAGGACTCCCCCCTTGGGCGTGCCTCCTCCTCCTAGCCGGCCCTCTCCTCCCCTCCTTTATATACGGAGGAGGGGGCACCCCATAGACACAACAATTGATCCCTTGGATCTCTTAGTCGTGTGCGGTGCCCCCCTCCACCATAATCCACCTCGATAATATCGTAGCGGTGCTTAGGCGAAGCCCTGCATCGGTAGAACATCATCATCTTCACCACGCCATTGTGCTGACGGAACTCTCCCTCAAAGCTCGGCTAGATCGGAGTTCGAGGGACATCATCGAGTTGAACGTGTGCTAAATTCGGAGGTGCCGTGCGTTCGGTACTTGATCGGTCAGATCGTGAAGACGTACGACTACAGCAACCGCATTGTGCTAACGCTTCCGCTTTCGGTCTACGAGGGTACGTGGACACACTCTCCCCTCTTGTTGCTATGCATCACCATGATCTTGCGTGTGCGTAGGATTTTTTTTGAAATTACTACGTTCCCCAACACCAACTACATCGACTGGTGCCTTCGTCCTCGGAGTTCTCTCTACACCACCTCCCGAAGACCAAGCCTGAGAGACGCATATCACTATGCATTTTCGACCTTTTTGGTAACTTGTTGCCAAAGGGGGAGAAATGTATAGATCATAGGCTTCGAGAGAGAGAGTTTTGCTTCTTTGCCTCTCTTGCTTTTGGTTGAAGTTTATTGTGTGTTTGGTTGATACTCTATGTCTGTGTGAGATACTTGCTTGGATAATATTATTTCTTATATCCCATATATGATCATTCACTTTGCTTGGTGATGAGTGCATGTTTCAATTTCCATCATTTTGAGCGCTCCACCAAGATGTATGTGACATGGAAGAGTAACCCATGATCCTAATCGGTTGTGTATTTGCATTCAAAAGCAAATTTAAATAATGCACAAATTTAGGGGGAGCTCTTGCTTATCACATACTTCTCAAAGCGACGATGTATTTCAATCTTATTATCCTTTGTCGAAGCTTTGATCGATATGTTGTCATCAATTATCAAAAAGGGGGAGATTGAAAGTGCAACTATCGCTGGGTGGTTTTGGTAATTATTAACAACATATAGCTCATTGAGCTAATGCTATTTCAAGATAAATATTTCAGGAAAGTTTAATGATTGGCATGGCATGGATCAGGAATGTGGACCCCTCAAAATGCTAAGGACAAAAGATTGGCTCAAGCTCTAAAGCTTAAGACTCTACATTTTACTTTTATGATCCAAGATCACATTGAGTCCATAGGAAAAGGCAATACTATTAAAAGGGGATGAGGTGTTGCTTAATGGGTTGTTTGCTCAAAATGCTTAATGATATGCTCCAAAAACCCTCAGCTACTTTCTCATATCCACTTATGTCCTAAACCAAAAGTCAAACTCGGCCCCACCGAAACATTCTATCCGGCGCCACCGAGTTCACTTGACATAGCCACTGCCACAAACCTAGTCACTTCGGTCTCACCGATAGGGATCTCAGTCTCACCGAGTTGGGATTGCAAACTCTCTGTTTCCCTTAGTAACATTTTGGTCCAACCGAGATGAGCGATCGGTCCCATCGAGTTCGCAATGCAAACTCTCTGTTTCCCCTTCGGAATGTTTCGGTCTCACCGAGATGAGCGAATCGGTCCCACTGAGTTTGTCTGACCAACTCTCTGGTTAGCTTATTACCAAAATCGGTCCCACCGAGTTTGTGTAATTGGTCTCACCAAGATTATGTTATGCCCTAACCCTAATGAAATCGGTCCCACCGAGTTGACATGTCGGTCCCACCGAATATCCTAACGTTCACATTTTGAACTAAATCGGTCTGACCGAGTTTCATGATTCGGTCCCACCGAGTTGACATGTCGGTCCCACCGAATATCCTAACGTTCACATTTTGAACTAAATCGGTCTGACCGAGTTTCATGATACGGTCCCACCGAGTTTGGTGATTTGTGTGTAACGGGTAGATTTTGTGTGGAGGCTATATATATCCCTCCACCCACTCTTCATTCGTGGAGAGAGCCATCAGAAGATGCCTACACTTCCAGTATACATTTTCTGAGAGAGAACCACCTACTCATGTGTTCAGACCAAGATATTCCAATCTTACCACAAGAATCTTGATCTCTAGCCTTCCCCAAGTTGCTTTCCACTCAAATCATCTTTCCACCATGGCCAAATCTGTGAGAAAGAGAGTTGAGTGTTGGGGAGACTATCATTTGAAGCACAAGAGCAAGGAGTTCATCATCAACACACCGTCTATTACCTTTTGGAGAGTGGTCTCTCCTAGATTGGTTAGGTGTCACTTGGGAGCCTCCGTCAAGATTGTGGAGTTGAACCAAGGAGTTTGTACGGGCAAGGAGATTGCCTACTTCGTGAAGATCTACCCTAGTGAGGCAAGTCCTTCGTGGGCGATGGCCATGGTGGGATAGACAAGGTTGCTCCTTCGTGGACCCTTTGTGGGTGGAGCCCTCCATGAACTCGCACAACCGTTATCCTTCGTGGGTTGAAGTCTTCATCAACGTGGATGTACGATAGCACCACCTATCGGAACCACGCAAAAAATCTCCGTGTCTACATTGCGTTTGCTCCCTCCAAACTCCTCCCTTTACCTTCATGTGTAATGTTTTACATTCCGCTGCTATACTCTTAGACTTACATGTGTAGGTTGATTGCTTGACTAGTGCTAAGTTGCTACAATCTGCCAAGACTTAAAATTGGGAAAATGTTAGATTTTTATTTGGTCAAGTAGTCTCATCACCCCCCCTCTAGACATACTTTCGATCCTACAGTGCCACATGTGTGGCACGAACACATGACAACTTCGAACGTTTTTATGGCAAGTTTAGTGACGCGATGATGGTAACTTTAGTTATCAAGGGCGGCAATTTTCTTTTCGGATGACAAGTTTTAGTTTTTTTGGGTTTATTTTTTCTTTTCCTATGACAACTTTAGTTGTAAAAAACGTCAAGCCTGGAGTTTTTCGTGTCACATGTGTGACACTTATCATTTGGGATCAATATTTCCGTATAACTATAGTCACTAAATATATGTGAGAGGCGATACATTTTGCCCGCCCCTACATAAGAATTGTGTATTTCAATGTTGTTCGAATTCAACAATGCCTCCGGTTAGAAGTATGAACATTGAGTTGATGCAAATTAGAAAAAAAATAGAGATAAACTTACATAGGCTATTATGTAGGTCGACTATGAGTCTGCGCACAACTAAAAAAACATGAGGGATCCTCTAAAACAAATTTGAATGCCATATATATGGCGCATGAGTTATTAGTAGTCTTATAGACCATATAATCCAGACTCATAGCAGAACGGAGACAACACACTCTGAAAAAGATGCTTTGATTTATGAGCACTTATCAAACCTGCGGGGATCCAAGCATCAACGTGATTGCACCCTCAACTAGTCTAACCTGCGCATCCGAGTGGTCAACAATGACGGCCTTGACGCCTCTTTCTCTAAAGCTGAGGTTTGGGCTGATGTTCAGGTCTCGTTGGTGGAAAAGGCGCCGGGGCCAGACAGCTTCCTTGGCTGCTTCTACCGGCCATGTTGGAGCATAATCAAGGCTGACCTGATGGATGTTTTGGACGGTTTCTACCATCTCACAGGTGGTGACTTCCAGGCCCTCAACTCTGCGCTAATTGCCTTGTTGCCGGCGCCGCGGAGCTGTGACACTTTCGATCCATCAGTTTGATTAATTCCATCACCAAGTTGACCTTCACAATATTGTCAATCCACCTGGCATGGATGCTGGATGATCTCATCCCGTCTGCACAGAGTGCATTCCAAAAATCTAATAAGTGCGCTCATGATAGTACCATGTATGTTCAGAACTGATTCAGATCACTTCATAGGCATAGAAAAACGGTGCTTCTCTTCAAATTAGACATCCCTAGGCTTTCCATTCAGTCTCCTGGGAATATACTTTACAGCCTCTGCAACCCATGGGCTTCAGCGCATGGTGACGCGATTGGATTGCCCTACTGCTCTCCATTGCTTATTCGGCATGCCCGCTCAACGGATCACCTGGCAACCCGGTCCAACACATGCGAGGGATGCGACAAGGGGTTCCCCTCTTGACATTACTTTTCATCCTTCCGATCGACCTGCTGCATTGTCTGCTGGTGACGGCGGGTGAGCACGACATGCTGGAGCAGTTGCCCAGCCACTGCGTGAAGATGAGGGTCAACATTTTATACCGATGATGCATTAATTTTCGCTAACCTTGATCAATGGATCACCCCTTATTTCATGCTATTCTCCTATCAATGGATGCCAACAAGATGCTGGATCTTTAAAAAGCGAAAATCCTAAACCTACGAACTCCTACGTACCTGTTATGTAAGCTTCCAACTAATTTAAACAAGCCCTGCTGATTTCAGGTGGGATGGGCCTCACCCTCCCCTTTAATCCAATCAAACACTCCCACGTCAGATCTCTTCGTAAATTGAGGTAAATCATTACATGGATGTAGCATTGCTCTTTAAAGAAAATAACAATAACGGCAAGGGAATCAAATTTCTTGAGTTTACATCAAGTAACAGCAGTACAGCAGCACCAAACCAAAATGTGCTCTAGTCAAAGCAGGCAATCCACCTTGCAGGGCAGGCGCCGGAAGAAGTTGGCCGGCACGTCGGGCAGCCTCTGCCGGAGGCTCGGGTGGCGCATCAGGTAGAACCCGGACAGCAGCGCCACCGCCTGGAACGGCGCGACGAACGTGACCACGGCAAGGCACAAGCAGACGAGCAGGTACATGGTCGTGGCGCGGGGGTCCCTCCACGTCATCACGCACCGCGCGCGCTCGACGTGCGACGCCACGTCGCCGACCATCTCCTGTATCCGGCCCCCGAGGCTCCTCAGCCTGTCGTACCGCATGCGCACCACCTCGTGGGGCCGCGCCGTCGGGAACTCGTCGAACTCCTCGTCGAGCTCGTCCAGGTGCGCCGTCACGGCGTGCGACACCTTCGTGTCCACGTGCCACGGATGCCTCGGCCGGCACCGGTAGTTCCACAGGCCCAGGCAGAACTTGTAGAGGAAGAAGGTGGGCAGGATGAGGTTGGGGCAGCACACGAGCATGGCGTAGATGATGTGCACGGCGACCGTGGTCACCGGGTTCCTCCAGTGGCAGACGTCGACGAACCACTTGATCGCGGCGAACAGCGGCGCGAGCGCGGACATGATGCGGAAGAAGTGGGCCTTGCTGCGCCGCATGCTCCACCGGTGCCCGTGCGCCTCGCAGAGGTGCTCGACGCACTCCCGGCGCAGCGGCAGGTCCATCCGCCCCAGCCGGTGCGCGATGACCGCCACCGCCTCCCGCCGCAGCCTCTCCTGCTGCACCACGGACAGCGGGCAGTGGTAGTGCATCGGCGGCAGGTGCGGCTGCGAGTACGTCTGGAGCAGGCCCAGCGTGGACGTGGTCGAGAAGCGCACGGCCAGATGGAGCTCCCCCATCTTCTTGATGCCGCCGGCGTGGAGGGATATGAGCGGGTACGCGTGCGTGTGGATGCGGCCGGTCTCGAGCGTCGAGAGCCGGATGCGCACCTTGCCGAGGAGGACGTCCTTGACGGGGTCGCCGGAGGCGAGGCCGCCCTTCTCGCCGATCTGGCAGTTGTGGAAGACGGCGACGGTGAGCACGGTGCAGTGGTCGTGCACCTCCCAGAAGCACTGCTGGTGGAACCGCGGCGCGAGGCTGTCGATCACCGTCTGCGTGCGGAACCACTTGCTGCCGTATTTGGCCACGCAGTAGGCGTCGCAGGAGCCCCGACCGTTGCGCGCACGCAGAGCACTGAGGCCGAAGGCATTGTGGATGCCGAGCTCCACGAGGCCAATGGGAGGCCGCCCATGCCAGAGCTCCCTGGCCGCCGGCCGGACGTCGCTCAGGTAGTGGATAGGCTCCGACAGGACCCTGTATCCGCCTTCCAGGCAGAGCCGGACGCAGACCTTGCAAGAGAACTTGTCGATTTTCGTGGCTCCTTCTGGTTGCACCAAATTATACCACCTTGGGCGAATCGGGCGTGTGTCCCACCGGCGTTCGAAGTCGGTGAATGGGATGTGGACGTGGCCAATGACCTCCTCCTTGTCGACCTTGACGCGGTCCTCGACGGAGATGATGAGGTGGTCCTCGAACGGCTCGGCGGCGACGAACAGGTGGTCCTCATTCCAGCCGTAGGACGGCAGGCGGGACACGCACGTCTTGGTCCGGAGCACCTGCGTGGAGAGGCGCGACCGCACGAAGAGCTCGCCGACGCGGGCCTTGTCCGCGAAGGCGACGTCGCGGGCCTCGATGACGTTGACGCGCACGTACCACAGCCGCGGCACCGTGTACTGCTTGCACCGGATGTGCGCGGCGAGCTTGGCGTCCACGGCGAAGGCGGCGTCCGCGTGCACGGCCAGCGGGAAGCACTCGTCGGCCTGCGTGCCGATCCACAGGGCCACCATCACCTCCCCGCAGCGCCCCGCGTTCCCGTCGAAGACGTGGTGCCACATGGGCGCGAGCGCGCTGTCGGGGGGCACGCGCACCGGCACGTCGCCCAGGTCGAAGCGCGCGCGCCCGACGTACTCGTCCTGGGCGAAGCCCCGGCCGCGGACGAACACCTCCAGGAAGGACGCCTGCAGGCGCTCCCTGGAGAAGGCGAACACGTCGTTCCACTCGGGGCCCGCGGTCTTCTCGATGTGGCGCGTGGCGCAGGAGTAGCTCCCGAGCTTCACCTCCGCCAGCGGGTCGAACTCGCCGCCGCTCCACTTGAGCTCCCGCGCCTTGACGACGCGCACGTAGAGGTACTCCATCCTCTCGACCAGGTCGTAGCCGCCGGTCCGCCCGCCGGGGAGGCGGGGCCTCGTCTCCTTGATCCCGAACTCATCGTAGGCCGGCAGCGGGCCGAAGGGGCCAAACCTCGGCAAGACGCCGGCCATGGCCAGTGAGAGCGCGCGCTACCTCGTGCGGTCGGGGATCGGATGAGCGATGCTGATGGAGGTGCTGATCTCTCAGTGAGGAGGCCGCGCGCTCTTAATTATGTGCGTTCTGCGATCTGGCCACCAAACGGCCGTGACGCCGTGCATGCATGGCCTTTTGGGTTGGTGATCGACACGGTTGGTGTGTTTGCTGTGGGACGTTGGGCGATCTACTGAGTTTAGTTGTTCAGAGTAGGAAGTAGCCGCCGCATTACCTGTTGGTGCATGATTTCAGCAGAGTAACGAACATCCCGTGTGCCTGGCAGATCAACAAGATTAACAACCACGTTGGCGCGTAATGCTTGGAAGTTTGGGTCCGTTCAAGCCTTGGCAAGGGGAGATTAGTTATGGACCTAGGTTACACGCAGCCAGGCAACTGACTTACAGTACATATTACTCCATCCGTTTCAAAATACAAGGTGTATTTTTTTCAGAGGTCAAATTTATGCATGTTTGATCAATTTTAAAAGAGTATTAATATCTGTAGTACCAAATTCGTATAATTAGATGCTTCACAAACTGCATTTTAAAATTTTATTTATGGAGTGACTAACAGATGAATGTTAAATTTTTAGTGTTAGAATCGAATGCCATCTCTCATTCTCTCACGTGCCCTCTCCCTTCCTCTATTTACATGAATGCATGCATGTTAAAAAGACAAAAGTGCGAGAAGTGGACAAGTGCTAACCACCCCAGTAGGACATTCCATGTCGCAAAACATGGTCCAATCAAATCTCGCTAGAATGACACATTAGAGGGATAAGATCATCACTTGTGCAATTGTATAACTCTTGTTTACTAACAGTATAGTATAAGGTTGTGTATTGTTCTTGAAGAGTAGCATTACCTGGTCTCTCATCCTCGCGGAACCAAATCTTAAAGCCGTCCTCAACGAAGAAAGATTTGAATGAAAGAAATAGTTCTTTGCAACGACCAACTCAAAAACGTGAATCCTCGGTAACATGAGAGAGGGTTTTCGAGCTTAGATACTTGTTTCAGATGAGGTTTCGTCATAGACTATCCTCGGTAAGAAGTTTGAAGAGCCATTGAATAAGGAGGGCAATGTTTTTAACCTCAAGCTCTTGAATGACAAGAACGCCATGGTCTTTTGGATGACAAATGACACCTCATTTGGCATATCTATGTCATTTCACCGAGAGTTTGCCAGGAAATTTTGAATATAAAATAGTCCATCATATGCAGGACTCCTTTTGGAGTTTGTAAAAGGAAAGCATGTACATAACCTTTTAACTGACATTAAGTTGATAATGACTAGTCTCCCACCGGCAGAGAGGAGCTTTCCTTTACAGCTTACTCACAAATTTCACTAAAGCTTCCTCCACAAGTTTTCATTAGGAATTTGAGTGCCTCAAATAATGGACCAGTATTATAAGTTGTTGAAGGATGTCGGTAACTATGGGTAGGGAGGTAGTGGATCGCCATGGCATCGACCATTTTTTGCAAGTAATCCAGGGCCCCAACATGTCGTTAAGCATTACGGCGGTCTTGCTCACTGGATTCCGTGATGACATGTCTTTTGTCATCATGTGCATCACACTATTTTATCGTTATTTTTGGCCTTGCGGAGTTATATTGGTTACTCACCTAAAGAAGTGATGGGGTTAAACTATTTTTGTTAGAAGGGATGTGCAGGTTCAGACGGGCAAAACACAATTACTAGTACTCCCTTAGGTCGGGGTTATAGGATCTGTGTAGTTTTTTTTAACGTAAACTAGATCAATGATGGCGCGCGTTGGCGCGCCCATCTATTTTGTCTTAGTTGCTAAGGATATAAAATAACTTATATATACATTTGTTTGCAATGATTTGAAGTATTGTGCTTCCGTTTAGCTTATGCATACCTCTTTCATTTTTCAAAATAATGATTTGTAATTGAAGGGAGAAATCCGATTGAATTGCAAGAAAGTAGTGCATTGCGTTTTTTCCCAGATCTACTTGATTTGTAGTTGGTTACTTTTTAAAAAAAAGGAGAATGACCCCCGGCCTCTGCATCTGGGCGATGCATACTGCCACTTTATTAATTATTCTCACAAGACCTTACAAAGTCATACAACAGTAAGACTAAGGTCGCCGTCTAAGCAACAAACTATCGCTACACCTATCCAGTTGATAAAGGGGCGCAGATAGCCTGGGCTAAATACCAAACAGACACCGCAGCCAAGCCTAACATCTAAGACCTGAGACCCCAACCTAGCCATTTGCCGGGTCTGGGGCACACACTGGTTCAGCGTGCTCTCAGAGGTCGCCGCCGCCAACTGCCACCGCTCCATCTTCAGAACTGTACTAATGCATCAACCTTACTCGGTCCAGCTATCGTCGACGCCACCACGGCGCCCAAGGACACCTCCTCCCTGCGCGCAAACAGCTCAACACGTCGCGGTCGCCACTGATACACCTCAGCGCCATGCTGCCAAGTACCACCAGCCGACACAGCTTGAAGCCCTTGGTGGATCTGTCGTGCGTAGCACCTGCCGACCAGGCATGACCAAGCGTAGCACCTGTCGGTCAGGAATGACTTGACATCTCCACCGAAGCTCCGTGCAAGATGAAGCCGCTCCACCTCCTGCCTCTGACTTCCAGCGCTGCTTCACAAAACAATGCTCCCAAGAGAGAAACGACACTGCAGTGCCGCCATCGTCCGGTCTGAAACACCAGATCCTAGGGTTTCCCTCGGAGCAATACGAGTGGGTCGACGGTAGTCACATGATGATGCCTTCATCAAGGTAACGACGTGGAACGCCGCCATCGCCCGCCGTCAGCTCGGTTTTCACCGGCAACTACGTCTCCCCGACTCGCAGCTGGTGCCAGATGACGGATCCCGAGATCCGAACACCCAGCCTCAGGCTGACCACCTCTGACGGAAGAGATGACCACCACCGTCGGCTGCGTCTGTCAGAACAGATCTGATCGGAGGTGCCGCCGACGAGACCACCAGGCCCTCCACGCCGCCGTCGCCGATCTGAAGGCAGCATGCACGCCACCGCAGCCAAGCCATCCGCCGCCGCCGCCCGAAGGGCCATCCGTAGCGCCCGCAGCCCTGGCCTCCGTCGCGCCAAGCCGTCACCGTCCAAGGACGGGCCGGCCTCCCGCCGCCTGCAGCCATCCGCCGCGCCACAAATCCCAGATCGATCGCGCCACCACACGCCTTGGGGTCCGCCCCACCCCGGAGACGCGCGAGAGAGGAGATTCCCCGTCATCGTCGTCGGCCCCCGGGCTTAGCCCGACAGCGTCCTCCGGCGGCGGCGGAGGGAGAGGAGGAGGGAGTTTGCGGCGGCGGCGGCTAGGTTTCTGGCTCCGCCCAAGTCGCCCTAGGGGGAGGACGACGCAGACGCCCCAAATGACAAGAGGCTAGGGTTTGTGGTAGGGGGACCCGTAGTTGGTTACTTGATTTGTACTCCCTCTGTTCCTAAATATAAGACTTTCTAGAGATTCTACTATAGACTACATACAGAGCAAAATTAGTGAATCTATACTCTAAAAGACGTCTATATACACGCAAATGTAGTCTTTATAGTGAATCTCTAAAAAAACTTATATTTAGGAACAGAGGAGTAGTTGGTTCAAATTCTGGTATCAGGCATATAGGATTTGAACTGGGATGGTTAATGGGTACATAATTTGTTTCTAATCATGGCGTCTTTTAACTCCTAAAAATGCTAATCTCACAAAATCTTACGTCAGGGCATCTAAAATTATCATTTTTTTGAGGAAAGACATTAGCAGTATTTGAGAAAATAAAAATATGCAGTACAAATACTTCAGAAATTCTAGACAACATTTATAACTTAAACAATCCCAATGCATTTCTGACATTGTTGCTGGCATGCAAAAGGAATCTATATTGTAGTGTAACATACAAAGATTCTATGAGGGTTTACAGTTACACCTGGCATACATCTCTTGTTGTCGTGTTTACAAAAACTCTGGCATGCAGCATTTGTCATCAGGTTTACGCGAAAAACTGAGGATAATGTGATCTCAGCATAAAATTGACACTCAACTAACCGTCTTAATCATATAAACAAGTGGACGCTCAATTTTCCTAATTTCAATGGAACCTGTTGAGTATATTGATTAGAATGGAAACATAGGATAGACTAGGAATTATTCTAACTTGCCTTGTACTTCAAGATGACCATGTACTCCTGTATATATGACCACGAGGCTCAAGCAATACAACAACTATTCCATCAATCCCCCTCGCCCTTCTAATATGGTATCAGCCTAATCGATCCTAAACCCTTGCCGTCGCCGCTCTTCTTTGGCCGCCGCGGCCGCTACCCCCGTAGCCGCCGCCGCCCATCCACCTCCTTCGTCTTCGTTCAGCACCAGCCCGTCGCCAGCGTCGCCGTCATCTACCCTGACCACTTCGTCTACTCCGACAACCGCGGGCGACATCAGCCCTGCGCCGATTGGCGCCGCAACCGTCGTCGAGTCCTTCTCTGCTGGCTTCTCCGACTCCTTCGACATGGCGTACAACTTGTGCAGGTCCCAGCCTACGCATGCCCAGTGCTGGCAACACCACCACGTGCCTTCGTCCACGACGTGTTTCCGGGCCTGGCAAGCCTGGTGTGGCGCTTCGTCAACTTCGTCTTCGTCCGTCTACGCATGCTCGGTGCTGACAACACCGACGCGTGCCTTCGTCTACGACGTGTCCCCGGGTTTGGCACACCCGACGCGACGCATCGTCAACATCATTTTCTTCCCGGCGCACCACTACTTCGACACCACTGCGCCCCCTTGCGCCCGCGGCTCCACGGCGACTTCCTCGACACCGGCCACCCCGACTCGACACCGACCACGGCATTCTTCGCATGGCTACCTCGACCACGGCTCCATCACCCACGCTCTCGGCTACATCGACAAACGGCACAAAGGGCTACCGCCTTGCTTGAGCAACCTTATCGGTTTCTACTCCAGCCACGACTTCCGCGACGCGTCGACCGTTACGACTGTGTGTGTGTGTGGGGGGGGGGGGGTGTCCGTTGGATTGCCTTCGGATTCTTCTCCGGCCTCACCGTCTGCGTCGCTACCGTTGTGACTGCAGGGGGATGTTGAGTATATTGATTAGAATGGAAACATAGGATAGACTAGGAATTATTCTGGCTTGCCTTATACTCCAAGATAACCATGTACTCCTATATATATGCACATGCTCAAGCAATACAATAACTATTCCACCAATCCCTCTCTCCCTTCTAACAGAACCGTCTTAATCATATTAACAATGGCTGTAAGTCGTGTTGGTTTGGCCTCCTAACCTTGTTGTCCGAATGAAGGAGTGGTACATCAAGAATGCGTTGATGGCTTACTTGAGGTTTCTTTCTCTACTCATACGTAGGTCGTTCACGCCGTCACATAGCTTGGTTGGAGCTCCATTGCCTTTTCAAAATGGTTAATTGTCATGTCATGTTTGTTCTCTCCCGTGTAGCTCACTTCTAAGTCAATGGCCATCAGGCCAACAAAGTAAAGTTATTTCAAAAAAAGGGAGTAAAAGCAGAGGTTAAGTTGCAGCACATCCAATGAGGATATAAATAATTAAGAGGAGATACATAAACATAAGCAAATGGAAATATGCAAGGTATCATTTCAAAAATAAAATAAAATATGCAAGGTAACGCTGGTTAAAAAAAACAAAACAGAGTTACTCTCTATTTATAATTTTATATGAATAAAGGTTGTTCTTAAAAACACCTAACATCTTAATATTTAATGTTATCTAATCCAATGACATATCTACTATTTTATCGTACGACTAACTCCGGCTTATCCGAATGCGCAACTCTTTGCCTCATGATTGTGCACATTGCTACACTCATCCAATTTTCCGGTAGAATGATAGGAAATTTGGTAAATATACGAAGACATTAAAGTTGAAGTTAGTTTGCATAAACCCATATACTCCAGAGTAATAGAAGTGAAGGGATTTTAATTTGCGCAAGGAGTGCAATAGTAAGGGAGAACTGCATATTTATTCTTGAGTTTAATGCGCTTGAAGCTGATTCAAGTTTGAACCTCAAGTGTGTGGGCTTCGAAGGACGATAAGGTGCGAAATGTAGGTTGTGTAGTAGGAGCAAGCTATTTAAATTATTTACATTTGCCTTACCTCACAGCTCATCTTCTCCGGTGTCACATATACTTCATTTTCTAAAGAGAACTTCATGAAACCATATCCTTTTGATCTGTGTCACGGAATGATATATTACATTGACGGTTCAATGAATCCATCAATCAGAGGGGGATTTCTAATCAACGTAAACCACATATCTAACACTAAACAGGGTCTAAGCAGGTTAATATCTTTAATAGTGCCATACTGAGAGAATACATCATTCAGAGCAATTGTTTGTGTCATTGGACAGAACTGCAAGTCGGTGGAAGAGATAGGAGGCTATCAAACTTCCTGCGCTGTCGGGGATATCTAGCGACATATGCCATGGATGGGGACAAGAGTACGTCGCCGGGCTCTAGAAGCGGGAGTGAGCGAGACCGCATACGCCTGCGAATCTTACTCAGGTTCGGGGCTCTCCGTGGAGATAATACCCCTAGTCCTGCTCTGCGGGGTCTCCGCATGATGACTATTGTCAATAGAGTAGCTACAAGATTGCTCCTTGAGCTGTTTCGGCTAGAGAAGGAAGAAGAGCAAGGGTAGCCCTAACTTCTCCTTCTATGGGTGTGTGTAGGATGGCCAAGGTTCTGAACCCCTTGCATGGGGATGCCTGGGGGTTTATATAGGTCTGCCTCCCAGGGGTCAGTGTCTCTGGGCGCCGGCTTCTCCGCCGGCTGTCGTGATCTCGGCCGACAGGTAGGGCCCGCCGTTTGCGGGTCCTGTTGACTGCTTTATACTGTTGCCTCACTTGTGATGACGGAGGCTTTGTCGGGGGGAGCGTGGCTACAGTCCCGCCGCCTGGCAGGCGCTCATTGTAGCCACACCCTATCTCATATGGTTAATGGCGCATAGACTTCGAGGGAGGGAGGGCCGCCTGTTAGGAACCAACCCACCCTTGACGCCGTCTGCTGGGGACCCACCGCCTTTTGGTGGCTCGCGGACAGGTAGGGCCCGCCACCTGTGGGCCGTACCGACCGCCCATCGTGGGAGTGTGGCTCCCTCTGACGTAGATGATGTCATGGATCACGTGGCAACAGTGCCGCGTCGGGCGAGGGGTGTCCGCTTAGTACACCCGCACTACAGCCACGCGCTGCCCTGGATTCGGGGGCGGCAGGCTGCACTGTAGCCACACCCCGTCTCGTCGTGGTTAAGTGGGGGCAAACTTTGAGGTGGCGAGGGGCCGCCTGCTAGGAGTCGGCCCCCTCGAGGCCGTCTTCTGGCATCTTGCCGTCTTCCGGCAGCCGGCCTCTTGGACCAGCCGACCCAAGAAGCTAGCCGTTTGTCCGTGAGGCGTGAGGGGCGCAGCTAGCCCCGATGTCTTGAAATACCATGGGGGGCTGATGAGGCTACCCATGGTCATTTACTCCGACAGTAGTCCCCGAAACTGGTGGGGCGCCACGGCCGAAATCGAGGAGCCTCAACAACTTCCTCCTCTGAGTAACTTGGTTATCTTGCTTCGTCCATCTTCTAGAGATGCCGACTGTTAGGAGGCGGCTAAGGAGCAGCCGACCGCCAGATGAATTTGAATCGTCGGGGTAGAAGCTAGGTGGCGAATCGGCTGAGTTAGGCTTGCCGCCGTTGCTTGTCCGTCATGCGGTGTCAGCAGGCCAGGCCGGCCTGCCAGCCCACGTGCGTGACGGGACGTCGTCACAGGCCTGGGCCCGCCACTACAGGGCCTCGGCACACGTGCGGATGCGCTGCGGCCGAGGTGGACGGTTGCGCTTCTCAAGCGCGTTAACTACTCGCCTTCATGGTGCGGGAAAAGCAGGGTCGTGGGGGAAGTGGGCGCAGTTAATACCACGTTCCCCCATGTCTTGCCCCCTCGGCTCCGCCGCCGCGGGCCTATAAGTAGGGGAGGAGGGGCGGCAGAACGCACGCGCGCCCTCCTCGCTCTTCATCCTTCTCTTCTTCTTCTTCTCTTGCTGCCGCCGTGCCCTCTCTTGCCGCCAGAGCACAGCCGCAGCCCACCATCGCCGGACTCCTCCGCATCGTCGCATCTTCGTCCTTGCACCGCCACCAAGCAACCAAGCCCATGGCGCGCGGCGGCCGCTCAGGCGACTGGGACGGCTCCAACGTCCACGACGACCATCTGGCGTTCCTCCGCCAAACGCGACGGCTTCCCCGCGTGTCGCTCGTGAAGGTGCGTGTTCCTCTCAAGGCGGAGATCTCGCCGGCGCCGGCGAACGGCGAGCGCGTCGTCTTCCAGTCGCACTTCCTCCGCGGCTTCGGCCTGCCGGCGGGCGGGTTCCTCCGCTCGTTCCTTGACTTCTATGGTGTGCAGCCCCACCATCTGACACCGAACACGGTGGTGCTGCTCTCCGCATACGTCACCCTCTGCGAGGGGTATGTTGGCGTGCTCCCGTCGCTCGAGCTGTGGGGGGAGCTTTTCTACCTCAAGCTTGGCACCGCCGCCAAGGACAAGGTGACCCAATGTGGGGCCTGCATCGCGGTGCGGCGCTCGGGCTCCGGGGTCTGCTTCCCGGTTCTCGCCTTGCTGCAGTCGACCGAGCTGTGGAAAAATTCGTACTTCTACATCGAGAACATCCACTCGACGTGGGACTACGTCAACCTATCGGCTTATGTAGTCCGCCTGCTGAACCCCGCACCAACTGGAAGTTTCGGCTGAAGAATCTATCGGCCGCCTCCTCCACCGCTCTCACCCGGCTCCAGGAGATGACGGAGTCGGAGGGCCTCAGGGCCTCGGATCTGTTGGCTGCCTTCGTGGAGCGCCGTGTGCTGCCTCTTCAAGCCCGACCCCACATAATCAGCAACATGAGCGGGCACCAAAACCCATGCCGGATGTGCACCAAAGTGCTACCGGACGTGGAGGTGGTCCGGCTGGTGAACTTATTCTCCGGATGCAAGCTCTCAGAGATGAATTGGCAGTTCGGCAAGGAGCCGTACAGCCGCGCTAACCCGCCGCATGCGGTAAGCCTTCTAGTTCTCTTTTTCTTTGTTTGTCCGGATTTCTTCTTGCCGCCTGACCAACCGGCCGAGATGCAGCTCTTCCCGGGCCAGACGGCCGCTGACGCACTGGCCCCAGGTCATCGTTACCTGGCGGACCAGCCGAAGAGCGATGTGGACGACCCCGAGCTGGGGGTGGCCGCCATGGAGGAGGATGACGCCGCAGGAGGCGGCGGGAAGGGAGCAGGCGGCTCTGCGGCAGGCGGCTTTGGGGAGTGGCCGAACAACGAGGAGGAGGATGACGAGCCACGCCGCACCCTTGGCACCGACATGACGGGCGCCGGCTCCTTGGATGCGTTGACTGCAGTAGGTGGCGCGCCGAAGCGCCGGGCGGATGCCGGGTTGTTCGATAGTCGGCCCAACATGACCAAGACCTCGGCCACCGCGACCAAGCGTCCCTGCTCTAGAAGGGCCCAAAGCGGCTCTTGCTGGTGTCCGCGTAAGTGCCTTGATCTTTTTTGCATTTTGCTTTGAGTTTGCTTTTCTTCTTTTCTTGCAATCTTCTTATTTCCTTTTTCTTCGGTGTGTAGAGCTCCGCCTTTCTTGTCGCGAGCCCCGTCTGGCTCGGTGATTAGGGCGGTAGACGGCTCCGCAGACCCCTGCCGCATGGACCCTCTTGCCGCCCTCTAGGAGGTGACGGAGAAGAATATGCGGGAGGCGCAAGAGGAGAGGGAGGCCGCGGGTAAGGAGAAGGCGGAGGCGGTCGAGGCGGCACAAGCGGAGGCCGATGCGGCGGCCAAGGAGCAGGCGGATGCGGCCGCCTAGGCGTAGGAGGAAGAGGCATCTCGCGGCCAGTGGTGCCGGAGGTCCAGGTGCCAACTCGAGGGGCTGGTGTTGACCAGCCGGCCCTGGAGAGGGGAGGGGACCCCGTCGTCTCGGAGGCGGACGTACCCCTGCATGTGCCGACTGCCGATGCACAGGGCAACCAGCCTGAAGCGCTGCCGGTACCGCCATCTGGCGGCGAGTTGGTGGTGGGTCCGATGTTGGGGAACGTAGTAATAATTCAGAAAAAATTCCTACTTGTCACCAATATCAATCTAGGAGATGCTAACAACGAGAGAGAGGGAGTGCATCTTCATACCCTTGAAGATCGCTATGCGGACGCGTTACAAGAATGCGGTTGATGGAGTCATACTCGCGGTGATTCAAATCGCAAAAGATCCGATCCAATCGCTGAACGGATGGCGCCTCCGCGTTCAACACACATACAGCCCGGGGACGTCTCCTCCTTCTTGATCCAGCAAGGGGAGAGGAGAAGTTGAGGGAGATCCAGCAGCACGATGGCGTGGTGGTGGAGCTTGCGGTTCTCCTGCAGGGCTTCGCCAAGCACTATGGAGGAGGAGGAGGTGTTGGAAGGGGGAAGGGCTGCGCCAGGGAAGGGGGTGCAGCTGCCCTCCCACGCCCCCTCTATTTATAGGGTGAAGGGGAGAGGGGCCCGGCCCCCCTAGATGCATCTATAGGGGGGGGGGGGCGGCCAGGAGGGGGTGACTTGCCCCCCAAGCAAGGTGGGAGGCGCCCCCTCCCATAGGGTTTCCAAACCCTAGGCACCTTGGGCCCTTGGCGGGTGCACCAGCCCACTAGGGGCCTGGTTCCCTCCCATATTCAGCCCATTAAGTCCTCTGGGGCAGGTGGCCCCACCCGGTGGACCCCCGGACACCTTTCGGTGGTCCCAGTACATACCGGTAAGCCCCGAAACCATTCCGGCGGATGAAACTGGACTTCCCATATATAAATCGTCACCTCTGGACCATTCCGGAACTCCTAGTGACGTCCGGGATTTCATCCGGGACTCCGAACAACCTTCGGTAACCACATACTATTTCCCATAACAACTCTAGCATCACCGAACCTTAAGTGTGTAGACCCTACGGGTTCGGTAACCATGTAGACATGACCGAGACATCTCTCCGGCCAATAACCAACAGCGGGATCTGAATACCCATGTTGTCTCCCACATGTTCCACGATGATCTCATCGATTGAACCATGACGTCGGGGATTCATTCAATCCCGTATACAATCCCCTTTGTCCATCGGTATGTTACTTGCCCGAGATTCGATCATCGGTATCCCCATACCTCGTTCAATATTGTTACCGGCAAGTCTCTTTACTCGTTCCGTAACGCATGATCCCATGGCTAACTCCTTAGTCACACTGATCTCATTATGATGATGCATTACCGAGTGGGCCCAGAGATACCTCTCCATCATACGGAGTGACAAATCCCAGTCTCGATTCGTGCCAACCCAACAAACACCTTCAGAGATACCTGTAGTGCACCTTTATAGCCAACCAGTTACGTTGTGACGTTTGATACACCCAAAGCACTCCTACGGTATCCGGGAGTTGCACAATCTCATGGTCTAAGAAAATTATACTTGACATTAGAAAATCTCTAGCAAACGAACTACACGATCTTGTGCTACGCTTAGGATTGGGTCTTGTCCATCACATCATTCTCCTAATGATGTAATCCCGTTATCAACGACATCCAATGTCCTTGGTTAGGAAACCACAACCATCTATTGATCAATGAGCTAGTCAACTAGAGGCTCACTAGAGACATGTTGTGATCTATGTATTCACACATGTATTACGGTTTCCGGTTAATACAATTATAGCATGAACAATAGACAATTATCATGAACAAGGAAATATAATAATAACCACTTTATTATTGCCACTAGGGCATATTTCCAATAGTCTCCCACTTGCACTAGAGTCAATAATCTAGTTACATTGTGATTAATCGAACACCCATAGAGTTCTGGTGTTGATCATGTTTTGCTCATGGAAGTGGTTTAGTCAACGGATCTGCGACATTCAGATTCGTATGCACTTTACAAATATCTGTGTCTCCATAATGAATATAATCACGAATGGAGTTGAAGCGTCGCTTGATATGCCTGGTCTTCTTGTGAAACCTGGGCTCCTTGGCAAGGGAAATAGCTCCAGTGTTGTCACAGAAGAGAGTCATCGGGCCCGACGCACTGGGAATTACTCCTAGGTCGGTGATGAACTCCTTCATCCAGACTGCTTCCTGTGCCGCCTCCGAGGCAGCTATGTACTCCGATTCACATGTAGATCCCGCCATGATGCTTTGCTTGCAACTGCACCAGCTTACCGCCCCACCATTCAAAATATACACATATCCGGTTTGTGACTTGGAGTCATCCAGATCTGTGTCAAAGCTAGCATCGATGTAACCCTTTACGATGAGCTCTTTGTCACCTTCGTAAACGAGAAACATATCCTTAGTATTTTTCAGGTACTTCACGATATTCTTGACCGTTGTCCAGTGTTCCGTACCAGGATTACTTTGGTACCTCCCTACCAAACTTACGGCAAGGTTCACATGAGGTCTGGTACATAGCATGGCATACAGAATAGACCCTATGGCTGAGGCATAGGGGATGACACTCATCTTTTCTCTATCTCCTGCCGAGGTCGAGCATTGAGTCGTGCTCAATCTCACACCTTTCAATACAGGCAATAACCCCTTCTTGGACTAATCCATATTGAACTTCTTCAATATCTTGTCAAGGTATGTGCTTTGTGAAAGACCAATGAGGCGTCTCAATCTATCTCTATAGATCTTGATGCCTAATATGTAAGCAGCTTCTCCAAGGTCCTTCATTGAAAAACACTTATTCAAGTAGGCCTTTATGCTTTTCAAAAGTTCTATATCATCTCCCATCAATAGTATGTCATCCACATATAATATGAGAAATGCTACAGAGCTCCCACTCACTTTCTTGTAAACATAGGTGTCGGTGTCAAAACCGGCGGATCTCGGGTAGGGGTTCCCGAACTGTGCGTCTAGGCGGATGGTAACAGGAGACAAGGTACACGATGTTTTTACCCAGGTTCGGGCCCTCTCGATGGAGGTAAAACCCTACTCCTGCTTGATTAATATTGATGATATGGGTAGTACAAGAGTTGATCTACCATGAGATCAGAGAGGCTAAACCCTAGAAGCTAGCCTATGGTATGATTGTTGTTCGTCCTACGGGCAAAAACTCTCCGGTTTATATAGACACCGGAGAGGGCTAGGGTTACACAGAGTCGGTTACAATGGGATGAGATCTTCATATCGTATCGCCAAGCTTGCCTTCCACGCCAAGGAAAGTCCCATCCTGACACAGGACGAAGTCTTCAATCTTGTATCTTCATAGTCCGGGAGTCCGGCCAAAGGTCATAGTCCGGCCATCCGGACACCCCCTAATCCAGGACTCCCTCAGTAGCCCCTGAACCAGGCTTCAATGATGACGAGTCCGGCGCGCAAATTGTCTTCGGCATTGCAAGGTGGGTTCCTCCTCCGAATACTTCATAGAAGATGTTGAACACAAGGATAGTGTCCGGCTCTGCAAAAATAAGTTCCACATACCACCGTAGAGAGAATAATATATCCACAAATCCAATCTGCTGACGTATTCCGCAGCGTGACATCACGCCACGGCCAAGCCTTTATTCGAATCGTTTTACTGTTCCACCTCAGCGCGTTTAGCGAGGCGGTTTCCTTGGCACATCTTGTCAAAGCAGAGATCGTGTCCCCTTATTCCGGGATTCTCATCAATACGGGCGTGGGTAACCCAACCACGCCATTAACCGCGGCGCTTGGGAGATAAGCGAGTTTTATTAGGCCGGTGGGGGCTCATAGTTTGGGCCGCCCATATAAGGGGATAAGGATCTACCCTTTCCATTTACGCCTTCTTCCTCCTTTGCTTATCCGTCCCTGCGCACTCGAGCTCCAACGCCCAAGCCTGCACTTCCCACCTCAACCTTCTCCAATCATGTCCGGAGCGGGAGGTAGATGGATGGCATCCTCCATCACGGAGGGGCAAATGAAAAAGTTGAGGAAGGCCGGATACTTGTCTGACGACATCGGGCACCGGCTTCTAGATGTGGGGCAACTCATCCCCACCCCCAGGCCCCATGAGAGGGTTGTTTTTCTCCCCCATTTCCTCCACGGACTGGGCTTTCCTCTTCACCCGTTCGTCCGGGGCTCATGTTCTACTATGGCCTGGACTTCTACGATCTGGCCCCAAACTTCATCCTCAACATCTCGGTGTTCATCGTCGCGTGCGAGGCCTTCCTTTGCATCCAACCCCATTTCGGCTTATGGCTGAAGACTTTTAATGTCAAGCCGAAAGTAGTGGGCGGCCGCCAAGCGGAGTGCGGAGGTGCCATGGGGGCCGGATGGCCAACGTCGTATGGCTCGAGGGCTCCTTTGTGGAGACAATAAAAGGGTGGCAATCGGGGTGGTTCTACATCACCAAGCCGCGCGACCCCAAATGGGCGGCGGCTCCCAAATTCCGATCTGGCTTTCCCACACGGCTCACCTCCTGGAAAGAGACGGGCCTAACGTGGGGAGATTCGGAAGAGCTGACCAGACTCCAAACCTGTGTCCAAAAGCTGGTGAACAAGAACCTCAAGCTCGTTAACGTAGTCCAGGTCATGCTTATCCGCCGGATCCTCCCATGCCAACGACGGGCCTTCAAATTGTGGGAGTTTGATCCGGCACAACACCAAACCTTGAGCGGGCTCTTCGACACCACGTACGAAGATGCCTGGAAGGTGCTTTTTAAGGGCGCCGAGGCCCCCGCATCCGCTACCGAAGATCGCGGATTCAGCTCGCAGCGCCAGGCCAACGAGGTAAGCTATTCTACCCTTTACGGGACTCTTGTCTTTCATAGTCTGACTCTATGCGGGATCTAAACTCCCCTACCTTTGACAAGAATGGCTGAAGAAGTCCGGGCAGGTTATCTGTCCGGCTCCCTTACCAGAAGACCCAACGGACGCCCGATTGATGGGGCTGCTGGTTCCGGTACCTCACGTGGTGCCGGAGAAGAAGGCCAAGAAGAAGGCCACGGGGACTCAAAAGAGCTCCCGGCGCCTGGTGGTGTCGGATTCATCGCCCGACAACCCCGAAGCACCCTCCGCCTCTGAAGACGAGGAGGAAGAAGAAGAAGAAGCCTCTCCCCCTCCAACAGGGGGAGGAAAGAAAAGGAAGGCCGCCCCAACTGGGGAGGCCGGAGGGTCCAAGAAGGGAAAGACCCTTCTGCCAGACTACACCTCCGATGCCGAAGACGGTGGGGAGGAATGGCCATCCAGGATCAAGCTCCTGGCAAAATCGTAAGTGTCCGGATACCCGAATAACTTATGGCGCTCCTCTATTAGTCGGTATCTTCTGACGCTGAATTCAATTATGCAGTCCGCCCAAAGCTCAGCTCGGCGATTCGTCGAGCGGCTCCCTGAATTCGTCGGATGTGAACAACGCTTCACTTCCGACGGCCTCCTCCCCTCTCCCTACGGACGATGCCGAGGTGGAGTCCCAAAAGGGACCAAACCAGGAGGAGGTGGTCCTGGAGGCGCCGCAAGGCGACCTCCTGGACTCCAGGACCAAAGGGGGTAAAGCCCCAGAGGGATCTAAGTCCGGCCCTGGGCCGGACACTACTTCAGAACCATCAACGGTTCCCGAGACCGGTAGGCAGCACCTTCGCCAGAAGGGCAGGCCTACAACACCGGTGGCCTTCGTCCAACCGGAGGCACCGGATGATTTGCTGGAGGTGCTTAACGCCGCCTCCATCAATGAGGAGCACCGCACTATTATGAGTGCGGTGATTCAAAAGGTTCAGTCCGGGCTGACAGAAGCCTGCACAAGTCTGTTAATAGGCTTTGAGGTATGTGTTCAAAACATATGAAAATGTTACCGCATAGACAGTAGCCCCTGATGCTCAGTTCGGCGTTCGGAAAGAAAAGCCGAGCTGAGGATCTAAAAAGATATACGCAGGAGTCTAACATAAATATGTCAATATGGGAATGCAGGCTGCGCTGCTGACCTCTGCCGCACTGACTGCGGAGGTCACTGCATTGAAGGAGAGCCTCAAGCGGTCCGAGAGCGAGCTCGGCCGTGCCAAGAAGCAGCTCGAGGACAAGGAGGGTATGTAATACCGTGTGTAAATGTATATAGAAATACTTGGTTGCAAATAATGACAGGACCAACGTAAATGTTGCAGGGGGCCACGGCCGAGGTGGCGACCCTGAAGGAAGCGGTGTCCAAGGCCGAAAACAGTGCGGCCTTGGAGCGCACTGAGCGAGAGAAGCAGGAGGCGCGGGTGGCGGAGGTGCGGCAAGAGCTCCAGGCTCTCGTGGAGAAACACGAGAGTTTGGAGCGTGACTCGAAGACTCTAGAGTCCGAGCTCGCCTTGGCTCTTGAGAGTGCCAAGACCGCTAAGGCCGAAGCCCAGAAGGCCCTCCAGGAGATCGAGGCGATGAAGAAGATAGCGGCGGGTAAGACATTCTTTATGCAAAGCAGGAATATAAAAGTAAATTATCTGTTACTTACCCGAATCCGGAGCTCTCCAGGAGCGTTCGCCGATCTGCCCCGTAGTGTGTCTGATGCTGCCGCGTTCTACCGAGCCGAGGAGGGGAGCTCGACGGAAAAGGTGTTCTGGTCTCAGTATGCTGAGGCCGAACATCCGGTGCCCCTGAGCGACCAGCTGAAGTAGCTGGTCGAGCTCCACAAGGTGGCCGAACGGGCCATGAAGGGCCTCATAGTTCGGCTGTGGCCTAGAGAAGCCATGCCTGGGAGCTACTTCGGTCTGGTGCGGCGGCTGGTGGATGCGTGTCCGTGGATTGAGGTCATCAAGCGCTCCGTCTGTATTGAAGGTGCCCGTCGGGCCCTCGCCCGTGCTAAAGTGCACTGGGGCAAGCTGGACGCTGAGAAGCTATTGACGGACGCGCCACTGCCGGGCAAGGAGTATCGCACGCTCGAGATGTATTATAAGGGCGTCCTGAAGGGTGCCCGCCTTATAGCGAGTGAATGCTCCAAAGATGTAATTTTTTAGTAGACTCGCATCTGTTATCCTGTACGCTGAAAACTTTGTTCATGTGCGTTGAGCAACGCTTGTTAATTTAAAATATTACCTTCTGTGCGACCGTTTATCAAATCTGAGAGATGCAAGTTGTCGGCTTCTACCCCCATGCCACGAGTGCTGGGGTGTTCAGGATAAACCGGAGCGCCCTTGTTCCCATTCTTGGGTCCATCTAGGGAGGCGCTCAACACAACGAACTAGGGCATCAGACTTATAATGCTTTATCACTCTCACTTAGCCATAGAATTCTATAATTTTAAATTTCGGCGAAGCCCCTAGTATTCGGAAGACCGAGTTCGGGGCGCTATCCACGCCTAGGCCAGATAAATCCGGCTCCTCTCTCTAAGCGGCATAAGTCTTTAAGGACTCGAAAAACCTCATGAACAGCGACCGGTCTCTCGCACTATCATGATAGTTAGTTTTAGCTTTCTCTACTGAGGTGTTAACCCAGCTCAACTGGGGCACAATCGCAGTAGTTCTCCCAGCGCTACCTTAGCCAACATTGCGGAACGTAAGGTACCAAAACATGGGAGCCGGGCAAACCCAACTATTGACCCAAGACATGATTCGGAGCCGATGCATATAGTGCTATAAGTTCGGGGTGCCGCACTCAGGAGAGTGTTCGGTCTTCTCACACCACGTTATGGGGTGCTTAAGCCCCTGGTGTACCGGTTGTACCAAAGTGTACGGTTGCATAATGTCATGACTGAACATATATGTATAAAAATAGATGAATACAATAATAGATAAGAGCTATGTCTTGTTTATTAAAAAGGGCTGCTATGAAAGCAGAACGATACAAATAGTGCGATAAGCAAGAGGTGGGATTATTTGACATGTCCCCCTCCAGGGGCAAGCTGCGAGACTTTAAGTAAAAACAGGTATTTAACTCGTTATAGAGACCACCTGGACATGCGACGCGGCTTGTTCTTGCCCTGGCTTTTGCATCGTGTGTTCGGCGAATGTATTGCCGGACAGGCCTTCCGACTAGTTGAGTCCTGAAAGTATATATATAAAAAAAGAAATGGTAGAATAGGGAGCCCCTAAGTGCGGTTGAGCCGCATTCTGGGCGTGCCGTAGTTGTGCCCCTCCCCTTATGCCCATGGTATTTTCAAAGCGTAATTATGTACGCGTGGTACCGATATCACCATCTGTCAAGGGCTGGGGTTGGGGCCGCACTGCTATGCTCGCTCGGAATGTGCCAGCCGGCTTTGTTGTAGGTTGCTTCGGGCGCGCTTGACGTTGTCCGGACGCTTAACACCCGAATTGGGGAGTTGCCTTGAGAGGCTGCTCTGTACTTCCGCCGCTAGGGCCACCGTGTGCTCCTCCGTTCGGAGAGAGCGTTCGGTGTTTCCATTTACTGTGATGACTCCGCGAGGGCCTGGTATCTTGAGCTTGAGATATGCGTAGTGCGGCACCGCATTGAATTTTGCAAATGCGGTTCGTCCGAGCAAGGCGTGATAGCCGCTGCGGAATGGGACTATGTCGAAGATTAACTCTTCGCTTCGGAAATTATCCGGGGATCCGAAGACCACTTCGAGTGTAACTGAGCCTGTACAGCTGGCTTCTACACCTGGTATGACGCCTTTAAAGGTTGTCTTTGTGGGTTTAATCCTTGAGGGATCTATACCCATTTTTCGCACTGTATCCTGATAAAGCAGGTTCAGGCTGCTGCCGCCGTCCATGAGGACTCTAGTGAGGTGAAATCCGTCAATGATTGGGTCTAGGACCAATGCAGCGAATCCGCCGTGACGGATGCTAGTGGGGTGGTCCCTTCGATCAAAAGTGATCGGGCAGGAGGACCATGGGTTGAACTTTGGGGCGACTGGCTCCAACGCATAGACGTCCTTGAGAGCATGCTTCCGCTCCCTTTTGGGGATGTGGGTTGCGTATATCATGTTCACCGTCCGCACTTGCGGGGGGAAGCCCTTCTGTCCTCTGTTGTTCGGCGGCCGGGGCTCCTCCTCGTCATCGCTATGCAGCCCCTTGTCTCTTGGTTTCGGCACTTAACTTGCCTGCCTGCTTGAACACCCAACAATCCCTGTTGGTGTGGTTGGCTGGTTGTTCGGGGGTGCCGTGTATCTGGCACGAGCGATCGAGTATCCGGTCTAAACTGGATGGGCCCGGAGGGTTTCTTTTGAATGGCTTCTTCCGCTGACCGGGTTTAGAGCCTCTGAATCCGGCATTGACTGCCGTATCCTCAGTATTGTCGCTGTTAATGCGGCGCTTGTGCTTGTTGCGACGTGACCTGCCATTGTTGTCCTTGGTATCCGAATTGCCAGGGCTCTTGGTTATGTTATTGCTACGAGCTAGCCAGCTGTCTTCGCCCGCGCAAAAGCGGGTCATGAGTGTCGTGAGGGCTGCCATAGATTTCGGCTTTTCCTGTCCTAGGTGCCGGGCAAGCCATTCGTCTCGGATGTTGTGCCTGAAGGCTGCAAGGGCCTCGGCGTCCGGACAGTCGACTATTTGATTTTTCTTGGTTAGGAACCGTGTCCAGAATTGTCTGGCCGATTCCTCTGGCTGCTGGATTATGTGGCTTAGGTCATCGGCGTCTGGTGGTCGCACATAAGTGCCCTGGAAGTTGTCAAGGAATGCGGATTCCAGGTCCTCCCAGCAACTAATTGACTCTGCTGGCAGGCTGTTAAGCCAATGCCGAGCTGGTCCTTTAAGCTTGAGCGGGAGGTATTTGATGGCGTGTAGATCATCACCACGGGCCATGTGGATATGAAGGAGATAATCCTCGATCCATACCGCGGGATCAGTTGTGCCATCGTATGATTCGATGTTTACGGGTTTAAAACCCTCGGGGATTTGATGATCCATTACTTCGTCTGTGAAGCATAGTGGGTGTGCGGCGCCCCTGTACTGGGCTATATCGCGACGCAGCTCGGATGAGCTTTGTCTGTTGTATTCGGCCTGGCCGTATTTATCATATCCGGCGTGACGGTTATCGTCACATGATGTGGGGCGCCCACGCGATCCGTAGATCGATCTTGTTTGCCTTGCCTTATCCTCCAATATGTCTCGCAGGTCTGTTGCGTTTCCCCGTGCTCTGGTATTCTTAGAGCGGCGCCGGGGTGCGGCTTGGATTGAGGGCCGAAGGGCCTCTCTGTCGCGGCCACGGGGTGGCCGATCGGGCGCATCGTACGCTGGTGATGTAGGTTTAGTTGCTTCCTCCTCTAGTTGGGGTAGCAGCCTGCGCTTTGGGTAACTCTTGGAGGGGCGTTCGAGTTTATACTCTTCGGCCGCCAGGACTTCAGTCCATCTGTCGGCTAGTAGGTCTTGGTCAGCTCTAAGCTGCTGCTGTTTTTTCTTGAGGCTGCTCGCCGTGGCCATAAGCCTGCGTTTGAAACGCTCTTGTTCGACGGGATCCTCTGGCACGACGAATTCGTCGTCGTCGAGGCTTGCCTCGTCTTCGGAGGGAGGCATATAATTGTCGTCCTCGACCTCTCTGTCTGCCGCTCTCTCATGAGGGCTGGCACCTTCGTCCTCCTGTGTTGAATCCTGCTGGAGGGGGTTGTATTCGGCAATGTCCGGGGTGTTGACGTCTCCGGTGCCGGATTCGCCGTTCTTGCTTTGGCGGGATTTAGAGCGGCGCTGCTGAAGTCGGCGCTTGGGTTGCTTCTTGGAGGGGTCGTCCTCCGCTTTTTCATCGCCATCCCCTGCTTTGGGGGTGTCCACCATGTATATGTCATATGACGAGGTGGCCTTCCAGTGCCCTATAGGTGCTGGTTCTTGGTCGTCTCCTTCATCGGCGTCCATACCGTCGATGTCTTCGGAAGTCGAAGTCGAGCATGTGGGTTAGATCGTCGACAGTGGCTACAAGTGGGTGGTGGGTGGGTTTCGAATTTCTTCATCGTCCGCATCCCAACCCTGCTGACCATAGTCCGGCCAGGGCTCTCCTGACAAAGAGAGAGACTTTAGTGAATTCAGGATATCGCCAAAGGGCGAGTGCTGAAAGACGTCCGCGGCGGTGAACTCCATGATCGGAGCCCAATCAGGTTCGATCGGAAGGGGTGCGGAAGATTCGGAGTCCGGAACGGAGTCTGGCACCTTGGAGTCACGGGCCTTGCAAAGGACTAGGCTGGTATTCGGCTCTATCGCCATAGAGATTGCGGCTCCTGGGGCGGCGTCCAACCGTCCGTCCTCGACTAGCGCAGTCGGCTCCGAGCTAATGGTCGGAGCGGACACCTGAGCGGCACTCTGGGCGCTGTCCGGTGGCATAGTTAGATCATGCCCATCGGGACAGTGCGGCATGCTCGGCCGTGGCTCGAATCCGTTGAAGATCAAGTCCCCGCGGATGTCGGTCATGTAGTTTAAGCTTCCAAACCTGACCTGATGGCCAGGGGCGTAGCTTTCGATCTGCTCCAGATGGCCAAGCGAGTTGGCCCGCAGTGCGAAGCCGCCGAATATGAAGATCTGTCCGGGGAGAAAAGCCTCACCCTGGACCGCGTCGTGGTTGACAATCGAAGAAGCCATCGGGCCTCAAGGTGACGACACAGAGGAACTCTCAATGAAAGCACCAATGTCGGTGTCAAAACCGGCGGATCTCGGGTAGGGGGTCCCGAACTGTGCGTCTAGGCGGATGGTAACAGGAGACAAGGGACACGATGTTTTTACCCAGGTTCGGGCCCTCTCGATGGAGGTAAAACCCTACTCCTGCTTGATTAATATTGATGATATGGGTAGTACAAGAGTTGATCTACCACGAGATCATAGAGGCTAAACCCTAGAATCTAGCCTATGGTATGATTGTTGTTCGTCCTACGGACTAAAACTCTCCGATTTATATAGACACCAGAGAGGGCTAGGGTTACACAGAGTCGGTTACAATGGGAGGAGATCTTCATATCGTATCGCCAAGCTTGCCTTCCACGCCAAGGAAAGTCCCATCCGGACATGGGGCGAAGTCTTCAATCTTGTATCTTCATAGTCCGGGAGTCCGGCCAAAGGTCATAGTCCGGCCATCCGGACACCCCCTAATCCAGGACTCCCTCAATAGGCTTCTCCATAAGTCTGCATAAACCCAAACACTTTGATCATTTCATCAAAGGGAATGTTCCAACTCCGAGATGCTTGCACCAGCCCGTAGATGGAGCGCTGGAGCTTCAATACTTGTCAGCATTCTTAGGATCGACAAAACCTTCCGGCTGCATCATATACAATTCTTCCTTAAGGAAACCATTAAGGAATGCCGTTTTGACGTCCATTTGCCATATCTCATAATCGTAGAATGCGGCAATTGCTAACATGATTCGGACGGACTTTAGCTTTGCTACGAGTGAGAAGGTCTCATCATAGTCAACCCGTTGAACTTGTCGATAACCCTTAGCGACAAGCCGAGCCTTATACATGGTCACATTACCATCCGCGTCAGTGTTCTTCTTAAAGATCCATTTATTCTCTATGGCTTGCCGATCATCGGGCAAGTCTGTCAAAGTCCATACTTCATTTTCATACATGGATCCTATCTCAGATTTCCTGGCTTCAAGCCATTTGTTGGAATCCGGGCCCACCATTGCTTCTTCATAGTTCGAAGGTTTACCGTTGTCTAACAACATGATTTCTAGGATAGGGTTGCCGTACCACTTTGGTGCGGAACGTGTGCTCGTGGACCTACGAAGTTCAGTAGTAACTTGATCCAAAGTTTCATGATCATCATCATTAAATTCCTCTCTAGTCAGTGCAGGAACCACAGAAACATCTTCCTGAGCTACGCTACTCTCCGGTTCAAGAGGCAATACCTCATAAAGTTCTACTTTCCTCCCACTTCTTTCGAGAGAAACTCCTTCTCCAGAAAGGATCCATTCCTGGCAACAAAGATCTTGCCTTCGGATCTGAGGTAGAAGGTATACCCGATAGTTTCCTTAGGGTATCCTATGAAGACGCATTTTTCCGATTTGGGTTCGAGCTTTTTAGGTTGAAGTTTCTTGACATAAGCATCGCATCCCCAAACTTTTAGAAACGACAGCTTAGGTTTCTTCCCAAACCATAATTCATACGGTGTCGTCTCAACGGATTTTGATGGAGCCCTATTTAAAGTGAATACATCAGTCTCTAAAGCATAACCCCAAAATGATAGTGGTAGATCAGTAGGAGACATCATAGATCGCATCATATCCAATAGAGTGTGATTACAACGTTCGGACACACCATTACGCTGAGGTGTTCCAGGCAGCGTCAGTTGTGAAACAATTCCACATTTCCTTAGGTGCGTACCAAACTCGTGACTAAAATATTCTCCTCCATGATCTGATCGTAAGAACTTCATTTTCCTATCACGTTGATTCTCTACCTCACTCTGAAATTCGTTGAACTTTTCAAAGGTCTCGGACTTGTGTTTCATTAAGTAGACATACCATATCTACTTAAGTTATCAGTGAGGGTGAGAATATGACGATAGCCACCGCGAGCCTCAACGCTCATTGGACCGCACACATCAGTATGCATGATTTCCAATAAGTTGGCTGCTCGCTCCATTGTCCCGGAGAACAGAGTCTTGGTCATTTTGCCCATGAGGCATGGTTCGCACATGTCAAATGATTCATAATCAAGAGACTCCAAAAGTCCATCTGCATGGAGTTTCTTCATGCGTTTGACACCAATGTGACCAAGGCGGCAGTGCCACAAGTATGTGGGACTATCATTATCAACCTTACATCTTTTGGTATTCACACCATGAGTATGTGTAACATCACGTTCGAGATTCAATAAAAATAAACCATTGACCAGCGGGGCATGATCATAAAACATATCTCTCATACAAATAGAACAACCATTATTCTCGGATTTAAATTAGTAGCCATCTCGCATTAAACGAGATCCAGATACAATGTTCATGCTCAAAGGTGGCACTAAATAACAATTATTGAGGTTTAAAACTAATCCCGTAGGTAAATGTAGAGGTAGCGTGCTGACAGTGATCACATCGACCTTGGAACCATTCCCGACGCGCATCATCACCTCGTCCTTCGCCAGTCTCCGCTTATTCTGCAACTCCTGTTTTGAGTTACAAATATGAGCAACCGCACCGGTATCAAATATCCAGGAGATACTATGGGTGATGGTAAGGTACACATCAATAACATGTATATCATATATACCTTTGGCGTTGCCGGCCTTCTTATCTGCTAAGTACTTGGGGCAGTTCCATTTCCAGTGACCATTTCCCTTGCAATAAAAGCACTGAGTCTTAGGCTTGGGTCCATTCTTTGGCTTCTTCCCGGCAACTGACTTAACGGACGCGGCAACTCCCTTGCCATCCTTCTTGAAGTTCTTCTTACCCTTGCCTTTCTTGGAACTAGTGGTCTTATTCACCATCAACACTTGATGTTCCTCTTTGATCTCCACCTTTGCTGATTTCAGCATTGAATATAGCTCAGGAATGGACTTCTCCATCCCTTGCATATTGTAGTTCATCACAAAGCTCTTGTAGCTAGGTGGAAGCGACTGGTGAATCTTGTCAATGACCGAGTCACCTGGAAGATTAATTCCCAACTAAGACAAGCGGTTGTGCAACCTAGACATCTTGAGTATATGCTCGCTGACAGAACTGTTTTCCTCCATCTTATAGCTGTAGAACTTGCCGGAGACTTCATATCTCTCGACTCGGGCATGAGCTTGGAAAACCATTTTCAGCTCTTGGAACATCTCATATGCTAGTGCTGCTCAAAACGCTTTTGGAGCCCCGGTTCTAAGCTGTAAAGCATGCCACACTGAACCAGGGAGTAATCATCACCACGCGACTGTCAGGTGTTCATAACGTCTTGAGTTGCTGGGAAAATGGTTGCTTCACCTAGCGGTGCTTCAAGGACATATGCTTTCTTGGCAGCTATGAGGATGATCCTCAAGTTACGTACCCAGTCTGTATAGTTGCTACCATCGTCTTTCAGCTTGGGTTTCTCTAGGAACGCGTTGAAGTTGAGGGCAACATTAGCGTGGGCTATTTGATCTATAAGACATATTGTAAAGATATTTTAGACTAAGTTCATGATAATTAAGTTCATCTAATCAAATTATTTAATGAACTCCCACTCAGATAGACATCCCTCTAGTCATCTAAGTGATACATGATCCGAATCGACTAGGCCGTGTCTGATCATCACGTGAGACGAACTAGTCATCAACAGTGAACATCTCCATGTTGATCGTATCTACTATATGGCTCATGTTCAACCTTAAGGTCTCTCGTGTTCCGAGGCCATGTCTGTACATGCTAGGCTTGTCAAGTCAACTTAAGTGTTTTGCATGTGTAAATCTGGCTTACACCCGTTGTATGCGAATGTTAGAATCTATTACACCCGATCATCAGATGGTGCTTCGAAACAACGAACCTTTGCAATGGTGCACAGTTAGGGGGAACACATCTCTTGAAATTTTAGCGAGGGATCATCTTATTTATGCTACCATCGTTCTAAGCAAATAAGATGTAAACATGACAAACATCACATGCAAATCATAAAGTGACATGATATGGCCAATATCATCTTGCGCCTTTGATCTCAATCTTTGAGGCGCAACATGATCACCTTCATCACCGGCATGACACCATGATCTCCATCATCATGTCTTCATGAAGTTGTCTCGCCAACTATTACTTCTACTACCAGAGCTAACGGTTAGCAATGAAGCAAAGTAATTACATGGCGTTTACATTGACTCGTAGGTCGTACAATAAATTAAGACAACTCCTATGGCTCCTGCCGGTTGTCATACTCATCGACATGCAAGTCGTGATTCCTATTACAAGAACATGATCAATCTCATACATCGCATATATCATTCATCACATCCTTTTGGCCATATCACATCACATAGCATACCCTGCAAAAACAAGTTAGACGTCCTCTAATTGTTGTTGCATGCTTTATGTTGCTGCTATGGGTTTCTAGAAAGAATGTTTCTTACCTACGCAAAAGCCACAATGGTGATATGCCAATTGCTATTTACCCTTCATAAGGACCCTCTTCATTGAATCCAATTCGACTAAAGTGGGAGAGGCAGACACCCGCTAGCCACCTTATGCATCAAGTGCATGTCAGTCGGTGGAACCAGTCTCACGTAAGCGTACGTGTAAGGTCGGTCCAGGCCGCTTCATCCCACAATGCCGCCGAATCAAGATAAGACTAGTAATGGTAAGCAAATTGACCAAATCATTGCCCACAACTACTTTGTGTTCTACTCGTGCATAGAATCTATGCATAGACCTAGCTCATGATGCCACTGTTGGGGAATGTAGTAATAATTAAAAAAAAATCCTACGTGTCACCAAGATCAATCTAGGAGATGCTAGCAACGAGAGAGAGAGGGAGTGCATCTTCATGCCCTTGAAGATCGCTAAGCGGAAGCATTACAAGAATGCGGTTGATGGAGTCGTACTCGTGGCGATTCAAATCACGGAAGATCTAATCCAAGTGCCGAACGGACGGCGCCTCCGCATTCAACACACGTACAGCCCGGGGACGTCTCCTACTTCTTGATCCAGCAAGGGGAGAGGAGAAGTTGAGGGAGAACTTCGGCATCACGACGGTGTGGTGGTGGAGCTTGCGGTTCTCCCGCAGGGCTTCACCAAGCACTACGGAGGAGGAGGTGTTGGAAGGGGGGGGGGCTGCGCCAAAGAAGGGGGTGCAGCTGCGCTCCCACCCCACTCTATTTATAGGGTGAAGGGGAGAGGGGTCCGGCCCCCCTAGATGCATCTAGAGGGGGGGGGGGGGCAGGAGGGGGTGACTTGCCCCCCAAGCAGCAAGGTGGGAGGCGCCCCCTCCCCTAGGGTTTCCAAACCCTAGGCGCCTTGGGCCCTTGGGGGGCGCATGATACGTCTCCAACGTATCTATAATTTATGAAGTATTCATGCTATTATATTATCTGTTTTGGATGTTTAGGCCCTGTTCGGTATGGAGTTGAAGAAACTACAGGAACAATAGAGGATGCAAGAATGCTACTGGAATACAATGCTAAAACATTGGAATCAGAAATTATGGTGAAGATATGAGATTTGGTGTTCGGATTGCAGGAAAGAGAGACAAAGGAACGTGTGGACCCTAGTCACAAAAGGTGGTGCAGAACTCATTATTCTATCCTTGTGCATGTCACTTCATATAGCTATGGGCATTTAAACCGAGTCAGTACAGGCACACATGCTGCTTTCCTTTGCATGGCCTCGGGACTCCGCCCAGAAAATGAGAATTGGGTGGATTCTTTTTTTCCTGTGAAACTGAGGGCTATGGAGCCTTTCCTGTGTAATCTCTCCCTGCCAATCCTGTATACCGAATGATGCTTTGTCAAACTTTCCTCAGGTTCTGACTTCCTATAGTTTCCCTGTAAAATTCCTACATACCGAACACACCCTTAATGGGCTTTATTATACACTTTTATATTTATTTTTGGGACTAACCAATTAACCGGAGGCCTTGTCCAAATTGCTGTTTTTTGCCCATTTCAGTGTTTCAAAGAAAAGGAATATCAAATGGAGTTCAAACGGAATGAAACCTTCGGGAGAGTGATTTTTGGATAAATGTGATCCAGAGGACTTGGAGTGGACGTCAAGAAAGAAGCGAGGAGGCCACGAGGCAGGGAGGCGCGCCTGCCCCCCTGGGCGCGCCCCCACCCTTGTGGGCCCCTTGCAGCTCTACCGACCTACTTCTTCCTCCTATATATACCCATATACCCCGAAAACGTCCAAGAGCACCATAGATCGGGAGTTCCGCCGCCGCAAGCCTCTATAGCCACCAAAAACCTTTCGGGAGCCCGTTCTGGCACCCTGCCGGAGGGAGGATCCCTCACCGGTGGCCATCTTCATCATCCCAAACGCTCTCCATGATGAGGAGGGAGTAGTTCACCCTCGGGGCTAAGGGTATGTACCAGTAGCTATGTGTTTGATCTCTCTCTCTCTCTCTCGTGTTCTTGATTCGGCACGATCTTGATGTATTGCGAGCTTTGCTATTATAGTTGGATCTTATGATTATTCGCCCCCTCTGCTCTCTTGTAATGGATTGAGTTTTCCCTTTGAAGTTATCTTATCGGATTGAGTCTTTAAGGATTTGAGAACACTTGATGTATGTCTTGCATGTGCTTATCTATGGTGACAATGGGATATTCACGTGATCTACTTGATGTATGTTTTGGTTATCAACTTGCGGGTTCAGTGACCTTGTGAACTTATGCATAGGGGTTGGCACACGTTTTTGTCTTGACTTTCCGGTAGAAACTTTGGGGCACTCTTTGAAGTTCTTTGTGTTGGTTTGAATAGATGAATCTGAGATTGTGTGATGCATATCGTATAATCATACCCACAGATACTTGAGGTGACATTGGAGTATCTAGGTGACATTAGGGTTTTGGTTGATTTGTTCCTTAAGGTGTTATTCTAGTATGAACTCTATGATAGATTGAACGGAAAGAATAGCTTCGTGTTATTTTACTACAGACTCTTGAATAGATCGATCAGAAAGGATAACTTTGAGGTGGTTTAGTACCTTACAATAATCTCTTCGTTTCTTCTCTGCTATTAGTGACTTTGGAGTGACTCTTTGTTGCATGTTGAGGGATAGTTATATGATCCAGTTATGTTATTATTGTTGAGAGAACTTGCACTAGTGAAAGTATGAACCCTAGGCCTTGTTTCAACGCATTGCAATACCGTTTGTGCTCACTTTTATCATTAGTTACCTTGCTGTTTTTATAATTTCAGATTACAAAAACCTATATCTACCATCCATATTGCACTTGTATCACCATCTCTTTGCCGAACTAGTGCACCTATACAATTTACCATTGTATTGGGTGTGTTGGGGACACAAGAGACTCTTTGTTATTTAGTTGAAGGGTTGCTTGAGAGAGACCATCTTCATCCTACGCCTCGTACGGATTGATAAACCTTAGGTCATCCACTTGAGGGAAATTTGCTACTCTCCTACAAACCTCTACACTTGGAGGCCCAACAACGTCTACAAGGATAAGGTTGCGTAGTAGACATCAAGCTCTTTTCTGGCGCCGTTGCCGGGGAGGTGAGTGCTTGAAGGTGTATCTTTAGATCTTGCAATCGAATCTTTTAGTTTCTTGTTTTATCACTAGTTTAGTTTGCAAAAGAAAACTACAAAAAATGGAATTAAGGTTGCCTCATATGCTTGATCTTTTTAATGTCTTTCGTGAAAATGATGGGAAGGAAAATTGTGCTCAAGTACTAGAAGAAGAATTACATAGAGTGCTTGGCATAAAATATGTGAATGATGAGCATGATTGCAATGTTGTTAGTATGAATTCTTTGAATACCCATGATGCTAATGATATGCAAAGCCACAAGCTTGGGGATGCTATGTTTGATGAAGATGATATGTTTAGTCCCCCAAGTTTTGATGAGCAAATTTATTATGATGAAAGCATGCCTCCTATCTATGATGATTATTGTGATGACACGTATGCTATAAAGAATAAAGATAACCATGAAACTTGTCATCATGATTTTAATTTTCAATTGGATTATGCTTCACATGATATTTATTTTGTTGAGTTTGCTCCCACTACTATTGATGAGAATAAATTTGCTTATGTGGAGAGTAGTAAAATTTCTATGCAAGTAGATCATGAAAAGAATGCTTTGGGTGCTGGTTATATGGTTTAATTCATTCATGATGCTACTGAAAATTATTATGAGAGAGGATCATATGCTTCTACATATTGCAATAATATCAAGTTTCCTCTCTATGTGCTGAAAGTTTTAAAGTTATGCTTGTTTTGCCTTCCTATGCTAGTTGATTATTGTTGCCATAAGTTGTTTGATCACAAAATCCCTATGCATAGGAAGTGGGTCAGACTTAAATGTGCTAGTCATATTCTTCATCTCTCTTTATGTTTCAATTCTTATCTTTTATGTGAGCATCATTGAAATCATCATGCCTAGCTAGGGGCGTTAAATGCTAGGGGCGTTAAATTTTAGGTTGATTCTTTTTGAAGATGATTAATATACAAATTCCTCAGGTCCACCAATTTATTTCAGAATATTTGGAGTTCCAGAAGTATACGTTTGATACAGATTATTACAGACTGTTCTGTTTTTGACAGATTCTGTTTCTATGTGTTGTTTGCTTATTTTGATGAATCTATGAGTAGTATCGGAGGGTATGAACCATAGAGAAGTTGTAATAAATTAGATATTACACCAATATGAATTTATAATGAGTTCACAACAGTACTAAAAGTGGTGATTTATTTTCTTAGACTAATGGAGCTTACGAGTTTTCTGTTGAGTTTTGTGTTGTGAAGTTTTCAAGTTTTGGGTAAAGATTCGATGGACTATGGAATAAGGACTAGCAAGAGCATAAGCTTGGGGATTCCCAAGGCACTCCAAGGTAATATTCAAGGACAACCAAGAGCCTAAGCTTGGGGATGCCCCGGATGGCATCCCCTCTTTCGTCTTCGTTCATCGGTAACTTTACTTGGAGCTATATTTTTATTCACCACATGATATGTGTTTTGCTTGGAGCGTCATTTTATTTTGTTAGTATTTGCTTGTTTTTATTTAGAATAATGTCTTTCATCTATATTTTCAATAAAAATGTCAAGGATAGCCTTTACCATGCTTATTTTGCAAGTATACATGTTGCTGTTTCAAAACAGAAAGTTTGCCGCTGTTGCAAAAATTCCCTAGAAAAGTCAGAAAATTATAAAATTTTGAAACTTTTTGCATAATGAGATATGATAAGTTTCTACAGTTTAGAATTTTTCTCATAATTTTTGGAGTTAGGGAAGTATGATGAATCTTGCATTCTTTACAGACTGTACTGTTTTGGCAGATTGCTGTTATGTTTGCATTGTTTGCATATGTTTGATTGTTTAATGATTCTATTTGAGGATATGAGTATTAAACATGCAGAGACATTTAGTATGCAATGTTGAATTATAATTTTTGTGATTTGTTACAGTAGATAATGATAAGGTTTTTGCATTGGTTTATGCTAACTTATCTCACGAGTTCTTGTTGAGTTTGGTGTGGATGAAGCTTTCGAGATTTAGGAAACCGTGATATGAGAGGAATTAAGGAGACACAAAAGCTCAAGATTGGGGATGCCCAAGGCATCCCTAGTTATTACTTCAAGAAGTCTCAAGCATCTAAGCTTTGGGATGTCCCAGTTGGCATCCCACCTTTCTTCTTCAACAATTATCGGTTAGTATCGGTTGAGCCTAAGTTTTTGCTTCTTCACATGATGAGTGCTATCCTTGAAATGTCATTTTATTTTGTTTTGATTTCTGTTTGAATAAAATACTAAGATCTGGAATTCTTAAATGAGAGAGAGTCTTCACATAGCTACATAATTATTTAATTACTCATTGATCTTCACTTATATCTTTTTGGAGTAGTTTGTCATTTACTCGTGCGCTTCACTTATATCCTATGAGTAAATGGTTGAATGATTTGAATATCATAAATATGAAATTATATATGTTTCATATGCTTATCCCATGGGGAATAATGACTTCACATATAAGAAGTAGAGGTGGTAAATTTATTGAAGGTTAGCAAACATTGTATTGGTCACTTGAACAATTCATGAAATAATATTGAAGGAAGAGACATTTCACATATAAATATACTACCTTAGAGATCTTCTATGATTGTGAGCCCCATTAATTATTTTCAAACCTGAGAAAATTAGTTGAAGTTGGACAAGCAAGACAACATAATGAGTTATGCTTGGGTATATTTGTATAGAAGTTATATTGTTATGGATCCTCTAACATGTGGTGCTTGCTATTTAGAATCCTTTGCTAGCCAAAATTTCTGTACTATGCGGGAATGCTGCTTGTGCATCCAAAATCCTTGAACCAAGTTTCTGCCATGAGTGTCCACCATATCTACCTATATGCGGTATTTACCTTCCGTTCCAAGTAAAATTGCATGTGCCAAACTCTAAACCTTCAAATAATATTCTGTTTTGTATGCCCGAATCGCTCATGTGGCGACTAGGGGCTGTCAGTATCTTCCATGCTAGGTGGGTTATTCTCATGATGAGTGGACTCCGCTCATCATTCATGAGAAAGTGGCTGGTAACTAGGATGCCCAGTCCTATGATCAAAAGATCAAAAACAAAATCGCAAAAAAAAATTAAACAAACCTCCCCCAGGATTGTTGATAGTTGGACGACACCCATTGTTTCGGACAAGCCGTGGAGTGTGATTGTTGGTGGAGGGGGAGTAAAAACTTTACCATTCTGTTTGGGAACCGCCTATAACGTATCTAGTATGGAAGATATTGGGAACTCTTGGTTGTTATGTTGACAATGAAAGCATACCTCTCAAAATTATTTGCATCTTCGTTTTAAAGCTTCGAGCTCTGGCACCTTTGCAAATCCCTGCTTCCCTCTGCGAAGAGCCTATCTTTTACTTTTATGCAAGAGTCAATAGTATTCCTTCTCATTCCAATCTACTCTTTAGTTGGCAAGCATCATGTGATGGGGAAAGATCTAAGCATATATGGCCATTCAAATATATTTGATAATGAATTATTATTGTTGACAATTATCTATATGATAAATAAGTTGGGAGGCGAAACATTAAGACCCTATCTTTCTCTATGTTCGATGGATGCTATTTATTCTAAAAATATGCTTTGAGTGGTAGCAATCATGGAAGACTATATGATAGTTGAGTATGTGGGATTTGCTAAATCAAAGCTCTTACATAGACCCTTCCTGAAAATAAGATGAATTGCAATTGTTTGATGACTAAGAACTTAGTTTGTTAGTTTTCAAGCAAAGTTTATGGTCTATGCTTTAACATGTGAATAGCTTGTTACTTGATCATGAGAAGGTTTATGAGCTGAGCTACTGTTATGACATATAATGATGCTATAAAAGGTGATTGAAATTATCGTTGATCAAACCTGTGTACCTGCTAGCATTCACACTTCATAAATTATTTCTTTTATCACTTACCTACTCGAGGACGAGCAGGAATTAAGCTTGGGGATGCTGATACATCTCCAACGTATCTATAATTTATGAAGTATTCATGCTATTATATTATCTGTTTTGGATGTTTAATGGGCTTTATTATACACTTTTATATTATTTTTGGGACTAACCTATTAACCGGAGGCCCAGTCCAAATTGTTGTTTTTGCCTATTTCAGTGTTTCGAAGAAAAGGAATATCAAACGGAGTACAAATGGAATGAAACCTTCGGGAGAGTGATTTTTGGAACAAACGTGATCCAGAGGACTTGGAGTGGACGTCAAGAAAGAAGCGAGGAGGCCACGAGGTAGGAAGGCGCGCCTGCCCCCCTGAGCCCGCCCACCACCCTCGTGGGCCCCTCGCAGCTCCACCGACCTACTTCTTCCTCCTATATATTCCCATATACCCCAAAAACATCCGAGAGCACCATAGATCGGGAGTTCCGTCGCCGCAAGCCTCTGTAGCCACCAAAAACCTCTCGGGAGCATGTTCCGGCACCCTGCCGGAGGGGGATCCCTCACCGGTGGCCATCTTCATCATCCCGGCGCTCTCCATGACGAGGAGGGAGTAGTTCACCCTCGGGGCTGAGGGTATGTACCAGTAGCTATGTGTTTGATCTCTCTCTCTCTCTCATGTTCTTGATTCGGCACGATCTTGATGTGTCGCGAGCTTTGCTATTATAGTTGGATCTTATGATGGTTCTCCCCCCTACTCTCTTGTAATGGTTTGAGTTTTCCCTTTGAAGTTATCTTATTGTATTGAGTCTTTAAGGATTTGAGAACACTTGATGTATGTCTTGCATGTGCTTATGTGTGGTGACAATGGGATATTCACGTGATCTACTTGATGTATGTTTTGGTGATCAACTTGCGGGTTCAGTGACCTTGTGAACTTATGCATAGGGGTTGGCACACGTTTTTGTCTTGACTTTCCGGTAGAAACTTTGGGGCACTCTTTGATGTTCTTTGTGTTGGTTTGAATAGATGAATCTGAGATTGTGTGATGCATATCGTATAATCATACCCACAGATACTTGAGGAGACATTGGAGTATCTAGGTGACATTAGGGTTTTGGTTGATTTGTGTCTTAAGGTGTTATTCTAGTAGGAACTCTATGATAGATTGAACGGAAAGAATAGCTTCGTGTTATTTTACTACGGACTCTTGAATGGATCGATCAGAAAGGATAACTTTGAGGTGGTTTCGTACCCTACAATAATCTCTTCGTTTGTTCTCCGCTATTAGTGACTTTGGAGTGAATCTTTGTTGCATGTTGAGGGATAGTTATATGATGCAGTTATGTTATTATTGTTGAGAGAACTTGCACTAGTGAAAGTATGAACCCTAGGCCTTGTTTCAACGCATTGCAATACCGTTTGTGCTCACTTTTATCTTTAGTTACCTTGCTGTTTTTATAATTTCAGATTACAAAAACCTATATCTACCATCCATATTGCACTTGTATCACCATCTCTTTGCTGAACTAGTGCACATATACAATTTACCATTGCATTGGGTGTGTTGGGGACACAAGAGACTCTTTTTTATTTGGTTGCAGGGTTGCTTGAGAGAGACCATCTTCATCCTACGCCTCGTACGGATTGATAAACCTTAGGTCATCCACTTGAGGGAAATTTGCTACTCTCCTACAAACCTCTGCACTTGGAGGACCAACAACGTCTACAAAGAGAAGGTTGCGTAGTAGACATCAGCGCACCAGCCACTAGGGGGCTGGTTCCCTCCCATATTCAGCCCATTAAGTCCTTCAGGACAGGTGGCCCCACTCGATGGACCCCCGGACACATTTTGATGGTCCTAGTACAGTACGATATCCCCCGAAACCATTCTGGCAACTGAAACTGGACTTCCCATATATAAATCTTCACCTACGGACCATTCTGGAACTCCTCATGACGTACGGGATCTCATCCGGGACTCCGAACAACCTTTGGTAACCACATACTATTTCCCATAACAACTCTAGCGTCACTGAACCTTAAGTGTGTAGACCCTACGGGTTCGGGAACCATGCAGACATGACCGAGACATCTCTCCGGCCAATAACCAATAACGGGATCTGGATACCCATGTTGGCTCCCACATGTTCCATGATGATCTCATCGGATGAACCACGATGTCGGGGACTCAATCAACCCCGTATACAATCCCCTTTGTCCATCGGTATGTTACTTGCCCGAGATTCGATCGTCGGTCTCCCCATACCTTGTTCAATTTCATTATTGCCAAGTCTCTTTATTCGTTATGTAACGCATGATCCGTGGCTAACTCCTTATTCACACTGAGCTCATTATGATGATGCATTACTGAGTGGGCCCAGAGATACCTCTCCGTCATACAGAGTGACAAATCACTGTCTCGATTCGTGCCAACCGAATAGACACTTACGGAGATAGCTGTAGTGCACATTTATAGCCACCCAGTTACGTTGTGACGTTTGATACACCCAAAGCACTCCTGCGGTATCCGGGAGTTGCACAATCTCATGGTCTAAGGAAATGATACTTGACGTTAGAAAAGCTCTAGCAAACGAACTACATGATCTTGTGCTATGCTTAGGATTGGGTCTTGTCTATCACATCATTCTCCTAATGATTTGATCCCGTTATCAACGACATCCAATGTCCATGGTCAGGAAACCACAACCATCTATTGAACAACGAGCTAGTCAACTAGAAGCTCACTAGGGGCATGTTGTGATCTATGTATTCACACATGTATTACAGTTTCCGGTTAATACAATTATAGCATGAATGAAAGGATCGATATGGTCGACTAGAGGGGGGGTGAATAGGAGACTACAAATTTTAATCTTTCTTGTCGTTTTTAAGGCTTCGCGGATAAATAGAGTTCACTAGATATGCAACTAGGTGAATGCAACCTTTGACAAACAAGCTCCAAGAGAAATAAGCTAGGTAACAAACTAAATAGCACACCAACAAGCATGCAACAACAAAGTAAGGTGCAGGAAAGGATTAACCACAAGTGAGACGAGGACGCGGATTTTATCCCGAAGTTCAATCTTCGTTAGGGAAGAGCTACTCTCCGTTTGGAGCGGTGCCGGAGCCAAAGCTTGCGGAACGCCACCGAAGGCTCACCGTAATCTCCTTCGAGTCACCCCCAATGGATGAGCCTCGAATCACTCGTGGTTGGTCTTGATGGTGACCACCACACCTTTACAAACTTCTGCGAAGCACAACACAAGCAAGGAAGCTTCCGGAGGAACCTCTAGCCGCCTAGGAGCCCAATCTCCAAGAGTAACAAGTCAATGGGGAAGAAAAGTTGCGGGGAACGCGATTTGGTTTGGTCAAGTTATAGATCGGGTCTTGCTCTCCCAATCCCCAAAGTTTCAACAAGTTTGGGTGGAGGGATTGAGAGTATTGAGCAAAATGGGGTGTAGCAATGGTGGAGCTCAACAAGACATTAGGGTTGAAGGTTGGAGGTGGAAGAAGGGCATATATATAGTGTTCTTGGCCGGTGAGGATTTCTGCCTGTCGGACCCCGTGCGCACGGGCTAAGTCAGCCCCGTGCGCACGGGGTACTCAGAGGCTTTCACACCACCCCGTGCACACGGGGGTCAAAAGACCCTGTGCGCACGGGGTACTCAGAGAGTTTACACACCACCCCGTGCGCATGGGGGTCAAAAGTCCCCGTGCGCACGGGGTACTCAGAGAGTTACGCAGTACCCCGTGCACATGGGGGTCAAAAGACCCCGTGCGCATGGGGTACCCAGTAACTTTCTGTTGCAAGATTTCTGAGTACCACAACACACACACACTAGATACTTTAAGTGGGCTGAGTGGGAAGGATAAGAGAGTAAGGTTTGGCAATGGCATTCCCACATGACTTTCATCCACACAGACCCCTCTTAATAGTGTGGTCTTTCCTACGACTCGAAGCAAACCAAAACTGAAAAACCTTCGAAGCATCGAAAGACCATGCCTTTGCCCTTTTTGAAATGGAGGGGTCGCACATCTCCATTGTGGGCACTTAGAACCAATATCCTGAGATAAACATTAGCAACCGATATTAGTTCAACTAACCACATTGTCATCACACCAAAATATAGCATAAGTGCCACTTGCACTTTCAATGAACAATAGATAATTGTCATGAACAAGGAAATATAATAATAACCACTTTATTATTGCCTCTAGGGAATATTTCCAACATCTGACTCCCACGACCCGTGTTCTGGCGCGCCAGCGCCCGGTGAAGGCGGCCTCAGCGCCGAGGCCGATGGAGATCGGGCCCTCGAGCTTGTCGGTGCTTGACACCGATGCCACCAGTGCCGCCCCTCCGGACTGGACGTCTGGGGATGGCTCGGGTGTTCTGAACGTGGCCATGCAGGACGTCCTGGCCTGGTTCAACATGCAAGGCGCCGCTCTCCAGCAATCCATGCAGGAGTTCTTGGCAATGCGTACAGCCGTCTGGGTACGCCTTTTACTTCTTGTTTTTTTGATTCTTGTGATCTTCCATGGGGGCGCGCCAACGCACTCACTGGGTGTAGCCCTGAGTTCCGGGCCGGCTGCTGAGAAAGCGGCTCAGAACTTCAAGGTATGCTCCGAGTGTTGAGACTTTTTATCTTCTCCTGTCTTCATTGTAGGACTACCACAACCTCCGTGTGGCCACCTACAACTCCCAGAATCAGGAGCTGGTCAAGCGGACCGCTGACATGAACCAGAGCCGGAGTAAGCACTCACTACAAAAAAAAAACACTTCCGTGATGATACGTGTTTGTCACAGTAGGTCGCATTTTCTGTCATGCATGTACATCCATGATGATTTTATGACAGAATCAAGATAGTCATACCTGTGCTGTCATAGAAGTGTTCCATGACATTACCAAAATTATCATCACGGAAGTGTCCACTTCCATGACGATAAATCCCGCGTCACAGAAGTGCTTTCGTCAAGGGTGACCGACACGTGGCATCCACCGTAACGGAACGCCGTTAAGCTATCGGGTCGGGTTTTGGATCCGATAACCCATTAACAGCCCCGACTATTGGGGATTTTCCACGTGTAAAATCATCATTGGCTGGAGGAAACACGTGTCGGCTCATCGTTGGGACAGATGTCATCCACTCATTGGACAGAAGGCGCCTATGATACGTCGACACGTGGCACGGCCCAACAGAGGCCCATTCCTGTGAAAAGGCCGGCCCGTTTGACTTGGTCAAAAGGTGGCGGGCCGGCCCATGTAAAGCCTGTTAACGGCCTGTTCGCATATAGCCCATTTACAGCCCGCTAACCCAAGGCCCGTTACGCCCTATCCGAATTAGGCCCAGTAGCGTCATCTGGGCCACCCAATATGATTCCAGCCCGTTTTCACTTCTGGCCCATGTATGGCCCATGACGTCTTTCGGCCCATATGAGGCCCTATGTAACTCTTGGCCTATTAACGGCCCGTGGTGAAACTGGCCCGTAATGAACAGTGTATCACTTTACACCCATTAACGGCCCGTGGTGAAACTGGCCCGTAATGAACAGTGTATCACTTTATACCCATTAACGGCCCGTTATTCCGTTGGGCCGTTTCCAGCCCATGTTATCTTTCGGCCTTCTCAGAGCCCATTTATTCTTGGGCTCATTTCCAGCATTCGTTTACTTACGGCCCGTTACTGTCATTTTCTGCTTGTGGGCCAAATTCAGCCCGTGGTTACAGTCGGCCCGTTTGTGGTCCGTTAATACGTTGGGCCGTTTTCATAGCGTCATCAAATACGGCCTATTAACGATGGCCCGTTATGGTCGGCCCATGAACGGACGATTCCAACTCTAGCCCGTTTACGGCCATAATGCGGCCTGTTATTGGCCCATGTTTGGCCAATCGATCATACTGCCCGTATAAGGCCCATTGATGATACGGCCCGTAGAAGGCCCATTGTTTCTACGGCCCGTAGAAGGCCCATTGTTTCTACGGCCCGTAGAAGGCCCACTGTTTCTACGGCCCGTAGAAGGCCCACTGTTTCTACGGCCCGTAGGAGGCCCAGTGTCACTACAGTAAATATTAGCCCATGGTTATTGTGGCCTAGTTTTAAAAAATAGGTTATTGCAGCCACTAGCAAACCGCGGAAAAAGAACTGCAATGACTACAAGCAAACAAATAAACAAGACAACAAGGAAATAAATAAGCAAGCAACTTACGCTAGGCTATCACGGCTATCACACATATTACATCCACTGGGCATCAAAGTTCGCCACCAGTGCAAATAAACGCGCCGACAAAAGAATATACAAAACTGAGAGCACTTCAGAAGGCACTAGGCCTGGCCACGTCGGGCCCCCCCAAACAGCTGAAGAAGCTGAGTAGACCTCAGTTGTGTCAACGATAGATGCATCAACACTAGATTTAAGGCATGATGGTGCGCACGGCAGTCCTCTGACATCTTCATTGCATCTTTGACTTCAAGTCGGAGCTGAGCTGAAGCAAGCCTTTCCGCTTTAAGTTGAGACTGAAGAAGTCGAACTGATTGAGGCAGCGACTGCACAGAGGTTGTCTCACACCTGCTGGTGAGTAGCTTCAACTCACTGTCTTCATCAAGACAGGACCTTGGGGTCATCTCGCTGTCCTCAAGATGGTTTGGCTCACTATCTTCCCTAAAGTTCTGCCTGGCGTAAGAGATACGAGTCTGAAAGAGAAACAAGGAGACACGTAACAGGTTTCACAATTATATAAGCAAATAAATGGATCTGTTCTGCATAAGGAACATGTTTTTACAACTACAATTTGAAACTGGTAGTTGTTGCAAACATCCAATCAGATGTAAACAGCAAAGCAAACAGCAGTGGAGGAAATGATGCCTATCCAAATCTATACTAGAACAAAGTTTGAAGGCTTGAGAAGGATGAACTTACATTACATGTTAACACGGGCTGGACAAAGCCCTTCTCCATGTTGATGGAAGGATAATTCAATAAATTCCCCAAAGAAAATTCTTTATAAGCGTTGCCATTATTCTACATTTTGCAAAGAGTAAATATAGATCAAATAATATTGGAAGAAACAGAGGATAATGAAGCTCAGGTGCAGACTGATGATACATAATCAAATAGCAATTAATTAAGTACAACGTTACAAGGCAAAAGGGAGAGAGGTACTGACAAGAGCAATGCAGAGCCCATTATTGTTTTGAGATCGTATGATCCTTTGAGCAAGGAGATTCATCTGAAATTAGTTTTCATACAAGAGAGAAGGTAAGGCACAAGCAGAAATTTAGGAGTTCAAATTTTGAATTGATATCATAGACAGTACCTGACGCTGGGCTCCCAGCAGTTCTAATAGGGGTTTGGCCACTGGAGTAGGGGTAAAGTGTGGTACAGTTGGGCCTGTGTTTTCTGTGGCTGCTGATCTATCTGATTTAACAGGTATCACTACCTTTTCCAAATACCTAGTTTGTACTCCTTGAGGATCTGCACTCACCCTCTTCCTTTTGGACATCTATTACGAAAGAACAACATTTGACTGGAAAAACATAGTGTGACGACACATGGAATAGGTACAGAAAATGGATAGGTATGGCATATACTCATATATGATGCTTAAACTAAGCAGATGGTGTAACAAAGTAGAAGTAATGCAAGAGGTCAGATGCAAAATATGTGCGACCAATACAACTTTGCAAAGTTAGAGCAAGCACCTTGATGGGTGAATAAGATAGGCCATCCTCCACCATGCCAAGTTTGTTAGCCAGTGGATCGTTCCGCAATATTCCTCTCGTGCGCCCATTCTCATATTCATTTTGATAATGTTCAATATCTGACATGCATGAAAACATAAAAACAAGTGAGATTTTCTTTGTAATGCAGAAGTGATTCTAATCCAATACTGCCTCCCTGTAAACCCCTTTGTGCTATCTCTGCAATTCTTTTAAAAGATGCCATGCATGCTGTAATTTGTTGTGTGCATTAATATAATGTGGCCTACTACTCAAAATATGAGAGCTCCAGAAGTGATGACACTTCGCAGATGATAGCTTCAACATATAGTAAAGAAGAACAAGTCGACCTGACCTGACAGATTCAAAATATACTAAGGGAGAACAACTCGACCTGACCAGTCGACCGCAAGAGAAGAGTATCATCTTAAAGAAGAGCAGAAGAGCAAGCAGATTGAAGATATTACAAGTCTTTCAATACAATGTCGGTTGGCCACCCATGATGAACCAGAGCGCACAGAGAAATACTATTCTTTCCGGTCTCTCCATATGTGGCTCACATGCATTTCGAAACTAAAGTAGGAACATTTAGCTAACCAATTAAACATCTCTCAGTTTTACTAATATCAGCAATAATATCAGATATGAATTTGTACAACTAAGCTTGTTTAGCTCGATGGGTGGAGCAGTGCTATTACGACACGAACCACGTAGGCTGATTGTGGTCATCATAAAATGGGGAAAACATAAGCATGATGAGTACAGTGTTGACCGTGGCAGTGGGATGGCAGATCTGAAGCTGCAAACCGCGCAAAGGGTAGTTAGCAACCGATGTTTGCTTTGAAATAACAACTAAGATTTGGTATGGACAAGAAAGTACGGTCAACAAGTGACAAAGAAATGCAATTATGCTGTCTCTCTATATGTCGCGACATGCATTTGGAAACTCAAGTGGGACCTTTAGCTAACCAATTAAATGTGTCGGTTAACTAATATCAGTATCATATCACAATCATATTTGAACAACTAAGCTTTCGAATTCTGAGTGTTGTGTTGTTTAGCTTGAAGGGTGGAGTAATGCTAGTACGACAGAAAGCACCTACGCAGATCATAGTAGAGTAGATAAAAGGGGAAAACCCTAAGCATCAAGAGAAAAATCAGGAAAGTGGAACTAGCTGGACCAGTGGGTGGCGCACATGCTTTTCGAAACGAATATAGGAACATTAGGTGACCAATTAAACGTTCTCTGTTTTAGTGATATGAGCATCATATCAGATTCGTATTTCAACACGTAAGCTTTGGGTTGAGGTCTTGAGGAGCAGTGCTAGCACGACACGAAGCACCTACGATGATGGTAGTGAATATAAAGGGGGGAAACCATAAGCTTTACGAGTATAGTGCCCGTGCCATGGCGGATCTGAAGGTGCAAACCGGACAAAGCTACTTCGCAACCAATGTTTGCTTTCAACTAGCCACTACGATTTGGTACGGACAAGAAAAGTACAGTAAACAAATTACGATCTATTTTCCGGGTGAGATCAATAACTTAAGCACATATGGAAGAGTACCACCTCTCTTGCGACGCCGTGTAGGCCTATGCTGATACGTTGAGGGTGCTGCGGGTGCGATGGCTGTCGGCGGCGGGGAAGAAGACTTTAGACGGCAGACGGCCGGGTCGGGGGATATATCCTGTTGCCGTGGACGAGGCGGTCGTAGGAGCGGCAACGGCAAGGTGGACGACGGCGCCGATGAAGCGAGAGGAGGCGATGAAAGGATCCTGGTCCAGCGCCGTGGATGAGAGACGTCCATCTCTTGCAGTGGACGACGGGGTAGGGGTAGCGGCTCCGGCAAGGTGGAGGATGGGGTGGCGGACGGAGGAGGCTGGCCGCAGTGCGGAGGTTGTCGTGCCGCCGACGGTGTATGAATGGGGAAATGGAGGGGAGGGGGGATCTCAAACTTTGGGACGCGCTTCTCTGAAATGGGGGAAAGTTACGAACTTATCCCCCGTTTAAAATTTCGGACATCGCGTCGGTTGGGGATAGGACGGTAATCTCGCATCTCCCAAATATTTGCCGGTAACTATTTCGGGCGAGGAGAGGGTGTTTTGCCGCCCACGGTTGGCGCCCACGGTGTATGAACGGGGCTGACAGGTAGGGCGGTTGTGTCACGTCTGATGGAAGTTACACATCTGCCCCTATTTAAAATATTAGCCTACATCGATTTCGGACGAGGAGAGTTTGTTTTGCCGCCCACCGTGTATGAATGGGGAAATGGAGGAAGAGACACATGTCTTTCGGACGAGCTTGAATCAAATGTGTTTTGCCGCCCACGTTTGGCGCCCACCGTGTCTGAATGGGCTCAGAGGCCGTCGTGTCACGTCTGATTGAAGTTACTAGTCTACCCCTATCGACAGCAGTGTAAATCCGGTCGATAAGGATGTCAAGTGTCAGGGGTAGACAGTAATTTCCATCTCGCAAACACTTGCTTCGGGCAGCCCACAAATTATAGTGGGTGTTTAGCCGCTTCGTTCAAAACTTGGGAGAATTAGCATTCACGTTTGCCCTGGGACCTGGCAAACTAAATTCAAATCCAATTTGTATTCGATTACGAATATCCACAGATAATTATACGTTTTGTTATTTATTTCTTCAAAACCACAACAAAGATTTATTCCACCTTTATATATGATTATGATTTAGAAATGCCGTGATCTTCGAATTCAGTAGGTTGGATACACTCTGAGTCAAACAGTTATTTCATCCAATACAATATGCTCACACGAAAAACAGTTCACCTTATGTCAATCATACAAGTACTGAGGATTACCTCGCCTAAAAAATTCGGATCATTACAACACATGGACAACATAGGGGGTCTTGCAACATAATCCATTCAGAGACATGACACAACATGCAAGTACAATAATCTAATGACAATTTCAACTGGTATCTAAAGAAGAACCGGGATTACCTTGGGCTTCAGATAGCAGAAACAGCAGGACCTCCTCCGTCTTCAAATGCAACATTCTTACTTCCTCCAATTCTTGGGTTGCTTGCATAATGCGTGCCGCTAATTCCGTAATTTCCAGCCTCAAGATAAAGATTACCTCATTCATGGCAGCCACACCATCTCTTTCTGCCTCTAGTAGAGCCTCAAGCACTATAATATCTGTGCTCAGACTGCTCTCCGGCGGTGTTGCCTCTGAACTGCTACCATCTGGTAACATGGATGGCGCACTGCTTCCACAAATAGATTCTGGGGTTGTACATTGTGTCCTAGTGTGAACGGCATCCTGAAAGGTTTCCGCTGGACATCAGTAAGAGATAGTTATCGTATGATCCAGGCAGTAAGCTTACATGGTAAACGACGGACGAATTATTGCCGAGCATGGCAAACTATATTTAAATGGTTCGAAGCAGCATCAGCCGAAAAGAAATTAAAATGGTAAGATGAAACTAGGGATGTAAGTGGCAAATAAACGACATCCGCCAGTCCCATCTAGTTAGTTTTTGCTACCTCCCTAGTTCATTTTCCTCAAAAAACAAAAACTCTTTTGAACTATCATACCACTAGTGGACTTTAATCGGGATTAAACGGGACCCAGTTGACATCCCTAGTTGAAAGGGAGTGTACAACCGCTATATTTAAGTTGCCAAGGCATCTAAGCAGTTGAAATAATCTGAGAAAGCACTTAACAGTGTGGCCTCATATAAACTACGAAGACAGTCTTGTGATGAAGTTGAGAGGAAAAGTTAAGGACTCAAATGAAATAGGCATGCATTTCTTTACGATAGTACAGCAGGCACTGCTGACATATTGGCCAACTCAGGTATAGCGTAACAACAAATAAGCATTCGAATCAAGCAATACAGCAAAGCAGACAACTGAACTATTTGTAATTCGGTAGGATTACACGTTGAGGGCACAAGCCAAGAAAGCAGCCCACTCGCATTACATTTCACATGTACTAAAACACACTGGCTTACCATATGTTGCTGTGAAGCCTAGCTGCTGTTGCAATGTTCTTTGAAGATATCGTCAGCATCCCGTGGTTGCAAATCTAGTTGTTGTAGTTTATTCTGCACCATCTATTTAGGTAAAATTAATTTTAATCGCATGCACTGGTCCGAATTGATCATCAATGGTTCATCTAAACTAATGAAAGAAGGGTGTGTGCATACACGACAATATATCTGCTTCCCTCTATTTTTATGCTTGTTCGAGGTGCCAGCCCCAAAAGAACAAATATTTTGCTTGATGGGGTTGGCAGCTCCATAATTAATAGAAGCATCAAATTAGTCATGCAACTTGGGAAGATCAAGAACACACAAACAAGTAATGAACAGAGGCTCGGAGCAGTGATGTAATAGCTAGCATCAGAAAATGTAGGGTAAAACGAACAAAAAGCAGCGGAACCACATGCTAGTTTGCTGATGTGTAATTAAGCATAGAGAACATTAAGCAGTCTGATGGAACCAACAGGTGGCATCAGAACAAAACTAAAGCATATTAACTATATGTGCACTGGTATGTAATTTAGCACATGTAACATGTTCACTGCCAGAAGTATGGCCCTACAGGTGCAAGCAGAATAACGCGTCTCATGAAAAACTGAATGATGCCCTGAAGAAATTCAAAGGTGCGGTGCTTATGCTAGGAAAGTGAACGTAGGCGCCGGCCGTTGGATAATAGTACCTGATTCTCGGCGGCGTATGGGTATCGTTGTCATACTTGATAGCTAAGGATCGTCGATGGTGCTCGTGTTGCGGTTGAGTTTGGGCCGGCTGTCGCCGTCGCTGAAGCGGCTCCGGTGCTACGGTTGCGGCGCCTGTCGACATACAAGAAAGCTCATCTGTGGTAAGTGAACAGTTGCACGATAAAGAGAAAAACCGAAGGAGTACAAATCGAAATAACCTGATGAGGCTGCGGCGTCGGTAAAGCAGGGCCGGTGGAGTTGAATATGGCGTCCGTGGAGCGGGTCCGGTGCAGTGGACGAAGGCTTCGGCGGGCGCGTTGTACAGTGCTTTCGGTGAGGCGGATCTGTTGCGGCGGACGAGGGCTTGTATGAAGGGCCAGCGAAGGGGCGGACGAGGGAGTCAGTGAAGGGCCTACGCTGTGGTGGACGAGGGCGCCGGTTAAGCAGATCCGGTGCGGTGGACCATGATGGCGGTCAAGGAGATCTGGAGCGGTGGACAAGCCAGTCGCTGAAGCGGCTCCGGTGAAGTGGTGAGTTGGCAGTTGGGGGTTCCAAGGTGCGGAAGGTAGATCCGGCGGGGTGTGAGGTCCACCGCTGCGGCGGAGGACTAGATTCGGCGGCTTGCCGTGGTTGGGGGGGTCGGGGAGGGGAAGGGGAGGGGCTCTGGGGAAGAATGTTGGGGGCAAAGAGGGGAAAACAATGGAGTTACCAAAGCAGCCCTTTTCCGTTCATGTGGCAGGGGTAAAACAGGAATATCGCAGGGCTAAACTTTCGGGCGCGTGATATTTCGATGTGAGCGGGAAGTTTGAAAGCTTTTGGCGCCTAAAATTATAAGTATTCTGCTCTCGTACGGCCGACTATGATATCATGGCCGACAATTTGTTTGTTTTGCACGCAAAAAAATGTGCAAGTTTTGAAAATCAATGTCTCCAACTCGAAACTTAGATTGTCCATTCAATTCAAATATGGATCATTGAGCTACTACAAGCAAATACCATCATACGGTCCAATTCAAATGAAATTCCAAATGTGTTTATCCTAAATATGATGACAAAAGCAAAAATGTGTATGTGTATGAATAAAGTGGATGATTATAAAGTTTGAACATGCCCGTATGTGTATATCTCTAGGTTTGATATATGAATTTGAAATCACGAAATCCCGGCTTAAAAAATGTACCTCCGTTTAAATGAATTACAAAAGCTAATGATGGAGTCGAATTCCAAAATTCCAATCTTAGGTTTGTAATTCTGGTACATCAAGGTATATCACGCATGTTCAAAAGTATCGTTATCTCATAGTACAAACTGTGAAACAAATTGATCAACCATGAGTGCACAATATCTCAATTACGCTAAAGTCCCTCAAATATAGACACCTCACTCTTTATCTGAAGTCAACCCCCCCACCACCACACACACACACACATAGAGAAGTCGTTCTCTCCCCCAAACACCAACACACGAGCACATTAACACCCCTCTCTCTTGTAAAGTCCGGACCCCAACATAGGTCTCTATCACTTTGTCTCTCGGGCATGCACACATCTCTTCCCTCACTCTCTAGGTCTCCCGCTATCTCTCTTACCCAAGCACACGCACTATGTAGAGTGTATATTTCCCATACACACAAAACGTCGCCCCCAAACGTCTATCTCCCTAGTTATGTGGTTCTCGCGCACTCACCTCACACACCACCCCCACTGCAAACAAGCACACTTTGTCTCCTTGTGCACTCTCCTCTTTCTATCTCTCCCACATGCGGACCCGCCCCAGCTCCTTCCCTGTATACATATATGTCGTGACTCTTTGCATAGCTCCCTAATGTATAATCGTTCTCGATTTCGCACATTGTTCTCTACACCATCTATTCTAGATCTCTCATGAAGTCCCTATCACACACACGATGACTCGCTTCCCTTGCGTCTCCGTTCATAGGCCAATTTCGGACAACATCAACATTGTCTCCCTATCTATACGCCATTTATGGACACAAACGACCCCTCTCGCCCCCTCTCTTCCTCTCTCTCTCTCTCTCTCTCTCTCTCCGTCGCTAGCTCTCTCTTTCTCTCGCTCTCACACCCCTCTCCCACACACACACTCGATGTCTCTTCCAAATAGTCTGCTCCCCCCGCCCGCACCCGTGCTATCTCGCTACTACACATGTCACACCATTCCCCCTTCCCTTATACTAGGTTTACATCATCAGTGGTCTCTCTACTCCACATACACTCTCTCCCTCTCACACACAAACGCGTGCACAAACACACACAGACACGCACAAACACCCATTTATCTGGATCCTCATCTCTCCTCATGTCCGCATGTGTATCTCACACACTCACTCTCTAATTATGTATATGTGTCTCCACGTTACACAACACAAAGCCCCATGTACATGTCTCTCTCTATCCTCCACACACATAGACACAAAGAATCTGTTATCATTGCCTCAGTCTCTAACATATCACACACGCACACTCTCTCTCTCTCTCTCTCTCGCAAACACGCTCAACAAGGGTTTCCCCGTGAATAACTTACCGTCTACTCATCAACAGTCGTGGCAGTACGACGAACACGAGACGTGAAAAAGAATAAATCTACACGTGCTTAGACCACCTAGTATGACTACTAGGACTAGAGCAAGCCAAAAAGCGCGCCGCCGTCACCCCCTCCTTGTCGGCGACGGGAAAATCTTTGTTTTACACAGTCGAGAAGTCATTGTGCTAAGGCCCCACATGCCGAGGCGTTGAATAGAATGTAGATGCTAGTTTACGGAAGCAAGTATCGATAATACGTTTGTATCTCCATACTTATATTTCTTCTCTTATAAAAAACCGAGTTGGTGATGATGGTACGTGTGCCATCTTGCAATATAGACCGTCTGATCTATATCTGACGGATGGAAATTAAACTAAAAGATACCCGCACCCCTCTCCACATTTGCAGACAAGGCCTTCCCTCGTTCATCCTTATCTCCAACAAACCTCATTGTTGAGCAATTAAGAAAGGAAGCCTCTGGAACAAACTGGCCTAGTGGCCGCTGCCAGCGTCGTCAATCCCCATGCCTCCGCTCAGTCAGACCACCAACCACCACCACACCCAACTCCTCTTCACCTTATCTCATATTTCTCGAGATATCATTAGTTTTTACACATGGGATTACTCCCGCAAGGGTCAATCACAACAAGTGTTTTTATAAAAAAATGCATCTTGATGTTCTGTTAATGCACGGATCTTGCTAGTACTCCTACACAAGACTAAGTTGGTGATGCTGGTGTGTCTGCCATCCGTCGTTTCTGACCATTAGATCTACATCTAACGATTGTGAGGTAAGTTGTTGCCTTTTCTCACCAACATCCCACTTGTCTACCAATTTGCAGAAAAACCCATAATTAGTATCTTAAAACCAACCACATCCCTCCCTGACCTCACCAAAACAGCCGAAGGAATATATTCTAATTGAAACATAATTTATCTCTAGTGACATATGTATATCAAAATTAGAGTGTTTTGTACCAAGTTTGTGAATAAGTATTATTCTAATTATGATTCGTTGCAACGGACATGAACATTGCTAGTATTTCCAACCATGCATTTTTTTCCTAGTATTCCATAGTTTCGAGTTTTCCATCAAGATATTAGTCACTCATGGTTGATATTTACTTTCAATCATGTACACATATGCACTATGTAACTAGCCTCGCTTATTGGCTTCCAAAGCTTAACTTTCACTCCTACTTACAATATGTAGAGTATTTAACAAAAAACTACCACTTTCAACCAGCCCTAGGAAGAAATCTATTGTACAAAAAATAGCAAAAACATACCCAAAATTTCTTAATCCACGCCAAAAACTACTCTATAAACTATATAGCACAAAAATATACCTTTTGAAAGTAGAAACTCCATAGTTTATGTTGGTATATTTTTTGTAATATATGACTTGTATTAGGTTGGTCAAATTGATGACCTAGGGGTACGCGCACGCCATGTAAACTGAGAGAGGTACTACTACCTAGTACTCCTACCGATTAGGTTCGTTTAAACCCATTTATGACTGGGTTGGCCCACACGTCCGTGCTGACGAGGCAGCTTAAACCAACACATTTTGTTTGACCGTTAACACGAGGGACCCACATCTGACCTTCTATCCTGTTATTCCCCCTCAAATCATTATTTTTCCTGAACATTACTTCAAACAGTACTAATGCATGTTCGTCGGTGGCGCCGGTGATGAGCGAGTTGGCCGCCGCTCCACCGGACGGGCCGGACACCGCGCTGGCCTCCGCACGGGTTGGCAGGCTGGCCCGAGCGTGACTCACGAGCGAGCAAGCCGCCGCGCTGGCCTTCGCTCGAGCTAGATGGCTGGCCTGAGCACGGCACGCGCGAGCAAGCCGCCACGCTGCCGTGCCAATCTAGCTAGCAAACCTTGCAGACAAGTAGCCGGATGGAGCTATCTTGGCTAGCTAGCGACCGCGAGCGCCGGACGGAGCTGGCATCCGGACTGCCGCAACATGGGCTCCACACCACCGGCGGTTTTGACCTCGCCTTCTGCTAGCGGCGGTAGCTGCATCCCATGGCCGAGGATGACTAGGTGGACGGGCCGGAGGTAGGAGGTCACTCGGGGATTTTGGTTGGTAAGAGCATGTACAATGGTTGATAAGGTAGTCTTATCTTAAGTCTGCCACGTATGCAAGTGGTAGTAGTTTCTTGGCATTTTAGTGGTTTCTTGCATTATTAGGGGTTTCTTGTAAGGAACAATGTACGTACTACTAGCGACAAAAGGCAATTCTAGGTTGCGTTGTACTCCAACGAGTACTACTAGTGGTCGCGGGAGTGTATACCTTGTTTTGTGGGTTCGATCCCGGCCGAACGCACGGCGGCCTTAAAAAAATAGTACTAGTACTACACTTTGCTGCGAGCCAATATTTTACACGGGTAGTTTGAGTTTTGAAGTCAAACGGACGTGCGGCCCCACAATCTGGGTGCACTGATAGCCTAGCCACGTGAACGGGTTTTCCTTCCCAGCATCCCGTGGCTCGCATGCTCGCCCTAGCCGCACCTCACTTGCAGCTTCCTCATCAGCTAGTAGTAGCATATTTAAACTAGCGCCTCCCAATTAAGCTCGGGGAAAAGCCTGGCAGGGCATTGGGAACTGTGCAATATGGCTCTGTACTCTATGTAAAGTGTTGTACTACTAGTACTCTGTAGGTTGTGGCGTTGCACGCATGGACTTCACTCCATTATCGGCTCTACTATAAAAGAAATTCCTCTTGACGTGTTTTTTTGAAACGGAGGCAAAAGCTTTGCTTCATCTCATTCATAAAGAAGGAACTACTAACAAAGTTCGACGAGATCCATTACACCTCCACAAATGGAAGCGAAAAGCCTAGTCTCGCTGTATCAAATAACTCAAATGTTCTGCCCCCGCAGACCGCAGTAACCGTCGCTGATAAACATGCTTCTAGTGTGTGCGTGAGAGGAGCGGCTGAGTAGGCCAGCTACTCCTACGTGAGAGGAGCGGCTGAATATAGCACCGAGAGTACCCACTAGGCCACTACGCAGGTGTACTTCCCCTGCATTGGTAGTACAACGATGGTTCTAGAGAACAGTAGTACCCTCCACTTCCAACTGTAGCTCCTTGGCCCTGAGATTCAAGAGTTCAAAACTGGTGCACTATACTAGACTAGACTAGACTAGAAGTACAATACATCGCACTAATATTCGTAGTTGAGAAAAGTAGTACTGGTACTGCTACAGTACGAGTACGTACTCCTCCGTCACATAATGTAAGACGTTTTTTGACACTAGTTGGCGTGTACAAAAACTGGCAAAAACATACCCAAAATTTCTTGATCCAAGCCAAAAACTACTACCTAGTGCCAAAAATTTCTTACTAGTGCTATTATTTACAGTTTAATGCAATCCCATAACATTCCATAATGCTAGTACTAGTAGTAAATAATAGCCTCACCCCTTCGCTGAGGAACGATCTACAGTTGGAAGGGACGAGGCCCTGCGGTTACTACGCTCTTATCTCCTCCTCACCAGTTCCCCTCCCCCTGAAGAGAAGGCAGTTCATCGCTGCTCCCATGGATTCGCCAGGCGGTTCTCCTCCTCGTCGGGGCTGGGAGACCTTGGACGACGATCCTCTTGGAGAAATTGCACGCCGCTCTGACGTCCTCACCGCCGCAAGACTCGGTGCTTCCTACACCAACTTTTTCAAGACACTGCTTAAACAAGTTTGGGAAAAGGCCATTGTCGGTGTCAAAACCGGCGGATCTCGGGTAGGGGGTCCCGAACTGTGCGTCTAGGCGGATGGTAACAGGAGACAAGGGACACGATGTTTTTACCCAGGTTCGGGCCCTCTCGATGGAGGTAAAACCCTACTCCTGCTTCATTAATATTGATGATATGGGTAGTACAAGAGTAGATCTACCACGAGATCAGAGAGGCAAAACCCTAGAAGCTAGCCTATGGTATGATTGTTGTTCGTCCTACGGACTAAAACCCTCCGGTTTATATAGGCCCTGAAGAGGGTTAGGGTTACACAGAGTCGGTTACAATGGTAGGAGATCTACATATCCGTATCTCCAAGCTTGCCTTCCATGCCAAGGAAAGTCTCATCCGGACACGGGACGAAGTCTTCAATCTTGTATCTTCATAGTCCAGGAGTCCGGCCAAAGGTGATAGTTCGGCTATCCGGACACCCCCTAATCCAGGACTCCCTCAGTAGCCCCTGAACCAGGCTTCAATGGCGATGAGTCCAGCGCGTAGATTGTCTTCGGCATTGCAAGGCGGGTTCCTCCTCCGAATACTTCATAGAAGATTTTGAACACAAGGATAGTGTCCGGATCTGCAAAATAAGTTCCACATACCACCATAGAGAGAATAATATTTACACAAGTTCAATCTGCTGACGTATTCCGTGGCGTGACATCACAGCCAAGCCTTTATCCGAATCGTTTTTATTGTCCCACCTCAGCGCGTTTAGCGAGGCGGTTTCCTTGGCACGTCTTGTCGAAGTAGAGATCATGTCCCCTGATTCTGGGATTCTCATCAATACGGGCGTGGGTAACCCAACCGTGCCATCAATTACTGCGCTTGGGAGATAAGCGAGTTTTACCAGGCTGGTGGGGATGCATAGCTTCGTCCGTCCATATAAGGGGATAAGGATCCACTTTTTCACACACGCCTTCTTCCTCCTTTGCTCATCCATTTCCGCGCACTCGAGCTCCAGCGCCCAAGTCCACACATCCCACCTCAACCTTCTCTAGCCATGTTAGGAGCGGGAGGCAAGTGGATGGCCTCCTTCGTCACGGAGGGGCATATCAAAAAGTTCAGGAAAGCTGGATACCTGCACAACGACATTGCGCACCGGCTTCCAGACGAGGGGCAGCTCGTCCCCACCCCCAGGCCCCATGAGAGGTGGTGTTCCTCCCCCATTTCCTCCGCGGACTGGGCTTCCCACTCCACCCATTTGTTTGGGGGCTCATGTTCTACTACGGCCTGGATTTCCACGATCTGGCCTCGAACTTCATCCTCAACATCTCGGCGTTTATCGTCATGTGCGAGGCCTTCCTCCGCATCAAGCCCCACTTCGGCTTATGGTTGAAGACCTTCAATGTCAAGCCGAAGGTGGTGGGCGGCCAGCAGGCGGAGTGCGGAGGCGCCATGGTGGGCAAGATGCCCAACGTTATATGGCTCGAGGGCTCCTTTGTGGAAACCATCAAAGGGTGGCAATCGGGATGGTTCTACATCATCGAGCCGCGTGACCCTGAATGGGCTGCGGCCCCCGAATTCCAATCTGGCATCCCCACACGGCTCACCTCCTGGAAAGAGAAGGGCATGACATTGGGTAATTCGGAAGAGCTGACCGGACTCCAAACCTGCGTCCAAAACCTTGTGAACAAGAAGCTCAAGCTTGTCAACGTAGTCCAGATCATGCTCATCCGCCGGATCCTCCCGTGCCAACAACGGGCCTTCAATTTGTGGGAGTTTGATCCGGCACAACACCAAACCTTGAGCAGGCTCTTTGACACTACGTACGAAGATGCCTTGAATGTGCTGTTCAAGGGCGTCGAGGCTCCCGCATCCGCTACCGAAGATCGCGGATTCAGCTCGCAGCGTCAAGCCAGCGAGGTAAGCTATTTTACCCTTACAGGACAATTGTTTTTCATAGTTTGACTCCATGCGGGATCTAAACTCCCTGACCTTTGACATGCCTGGCAGAAGAAGTCCGGGCAGGTTAACTGCCCGGCTCCCCTGCTAGAAGACCCAGCGGACGCTCAATTGATGGGGCTGCTGGTTCCGGCGCTTCACGTGGTGCCAGAGAAGAAGGCCAAGAAGAAGGCCACGGGAACTCGAAAGAGTTCCCAACGCCAGGTGTTATCGGACTCATCGTCCGATGACTCTGAGGCGGACTCCTCCCACGAAGACAAGGAGGAGGAAAAAGAGGCCTCTCCCCCAGCGGGGGGAGAGAAGAAAAGGAAGGCCGCCCCAACTGGGGAGGCCGGAGGGTCCAAGAAGGGAAGGACCCTTCCTCCGGACTACTCCACCAACGCCGACAATGGCGAAGAGGAGTGGCCACCGAGGGATAAGCCCCCGGCGACATCGCAAGTATCCATATACCAGAATAACTCATGGCGTTTCGTTTGTCGTATAGAGTCTCCTAACGCCGAATACAACCCTCCAGCCCGCCCAAGGACGGGCTTGACACTTCAACGAGTAGCTCCCTGGCTCCGTCAGACGTGAATAGCACTTCACTTCCGGCCGCCTCCTCTCCTCGCGCTACGGATGATGCTGAGGTGGGGTCTCAAAAGGGGCATAACCAGGAGGAGGAGGAGGTTCCGAAGGCACCGCAAGGCAACCTCCCGGATTCCGGGCATAAGGGGGATCAAACCCCAAAGGGCTCTAAGTCGGGCCCTGGGCCGGACTCCGTACCAGAACCTTTAGTGGTTCTGGAGTCCGGCAGGCGACCCTTCGTAAGAAGGGCGAGACTATGACACCGGTGGCCTCCGTCCAACCGGAGGCACCGGATAATTTGCTGGAGGCGCTTAAAGGCGCCTCCATCAACGAGGAGCACCGCACTGTTATGAGTGTGGTGATCCAGAAAGTTCAGTCCGCCAAGAGCGGGCTGACTGAAGCCTGTACCAGCCTTCTAACAGGCTTTGAGGTATGTATTTAAGATATGTAAAAATATTACCGCATAGACAGTAGCCCCTGATGCTCAGTTTGGTGTTCAGAAAGAAAAACCGAACTGAACATCTAAAAAGATGTACGCAGGAGTTTAACATAAGCATGTCAATATGGGGAATGCAGGCTGCGCTGCTGACCTCTGCCGCACTGACTGCGGAGGTTAATACATTGAAGCAGAGCCTCGAGCGGTCCGAGAACGAGCTCAGCCTTGTCAAAAAGCAGCTCGAGGACAAGGAAGGTAAGCAATACCTTATGGAAGTATATAAAAGATGTCGTTGCAAAAAATAGCAGGAAAACGTGAGAATTGCAGGGGCCACAAACGTGGTGGCGACCCTGAAGGAAGCAGTGTCCAAGGCCGAAAGCAATGCGGCCGTGGATAGCACCGAGCGAGAGAAGTAGGAGGTGCGGGTGGCGGAGGTGCGGCAAGAGCTCCAGGCTCTCATGGAAAAACACGAGAGTTTGGAGCGTGACTCAAAGACTTGAGAGTCCGAGCTCGCCTCGGCTCTTGAGAGCGCCAAAGCCGCTAAGGCCGAAGCCCAAAAAGCCCCGAATCCGGAGCTCTCTAGGAGCATTCGCAGATCTACCCTGCAGTGTGTCCGACGCTGCCGCATTCTACCGGGCCGACGAGGGGAGCTCGACAGAGAAGGTGTTCTGGTCTCAGTATTCTGAGGTCGGACACCCGGTGCCCTTGAGCGACCAGCTGAAGCAGCTGGTCGAGCTCCATAAGGTGGCCGAACAGGCCATGAAAGGCCTCATAGTTCGGCTGTGGCCTAAGGAAGCCATGCCTGGGAGCTACTTCGGGCTGGTGAGGCGGTTGGTGGATGCCTGTCCATGGATTGAAGTCGTCAAGCGCTCCATCTGTATCGATGGTGCCCGTAGGGCCCTTGCCCGTGCTAAAGTGCACTAGGGCAAGATGGACGCTGAGAAGCTTGTGACGGACGCTCCACCGCCGGGCAAGGAGTATCGCATGCCCGAGATGTATTATACGGGCGTCCTGAAGGGTGCCCTCCTTATAACGGGTGAATGCTCCAAAGATGTAATCTTTGAGTAAACTCGCATTTGTTATCCTGTACGCTTGAAAACTTGTTCATATGCGCTAAGCAACGCTTGTGAATTTAAAATATTACCTTTTGTGTGGCCGTTTATTAAATTTGAGAGATGGCGAGTCGTCGGCTTCTGCCCCCGTGCCGCGAGTGCTGGGGTGTTCGGGATAAACTTGAGCGCTCCTTTTCCCATTCTTGGGTCCTTCGAGGGAGGCGCTCAACGCAACGAACAAGGCAACCAGACTATAATGCTTGAACACTCTCACTTAGCCATATAATTCTATAATTTTAAATTTCGGCGAAGCCCCTAGTATTCGGAAGACCGAATTCGGGGCGCTATCCACGCTTGGGCCGGACAAAGCAGACTCCTCGCTCTAAGCGGCATAAGTCTTTAGGGACTCGAAAACCTCTCGAACAGCGACTGGCTCTCGCCCTATCATGACGGTCAGTTTTAGCTTTCTCCAATGAGGTGCTCAACCCAGCTCAACAGGGGCACAATCGCAGTGGTTCTCCCAGCGCTACCTTAGCTGATATAACGGAACGTAAGGTACCAAAACATGGGAGCCGGGCAAACCCAACTATTGACCCAAGACATGATTCAGAGCCGATGCATATAATGCTATAAGTTCGGGGTGCCGCACTTGTGAAAGTGTTCAGACTTATCACACCATATTTTGGGGTACTTAAGTCCCTGGTGTATTTGGCCGTACCAAAGCGTACGGATGCAATATGTCATAAGTGAACATATATAGATAAGAAAAAGGAATGCAATAATAGGCAAAAGTTGTGCATTGTTCATTAAAAAAGCTGCGGTAAAAGCAGAACGATACAAATAGTGCGATAAGCAAGGGACGGGACTATTTGACATGTCCTCCTCCAGGAACGAGCTGCGGGATGATATGTAAAACAAGTATACTGCTTGTTATAGAGACCACCTGGACATTCGACGTAGCTTTCTGCTTCCCTGGCTGTTGCATCGTGTGTTCGGCGATTCTACTTGCCGGGCAGGGCTTCTTGATAAAGGAGTCCTGAAAGTAAGAAAAAGAATTACACAATCGAGAGCCCCTGGTGCGGTTGAGCCGCATTCTGGGCCTGCCGTGGTCGTTCCCCTCCCCCTATACCCATGGTATTTCCAGAGCGTAATTATGTACGCGTAGTAATGGTTTTGCAATGTTGCGAGGGCTGGGGTTAGGGCCGCATTGCTACGCGTGCTCGGAACGTGCCAGGCGGTCCTATTGTAGGTTACTCTGGGCGCGCTTGGCGGTGTCCGGACGTTTAATAGCCGGACTCGAGAATTGCCTTAAGAGGTTGCTTTGTACTTCCGCCGCGAGAGCCGCCGTGTGCTCCTCTGTTTGGAGAGAGCGTTCGGTGTTTCCGTTGACCGTAATGACTCCTCGAGGGCCTGGCATCTTGAGCTTGAGATATGCATAGTGCGGCACCGCATTGAACTTTGCAAATGCGGTTCTTCCGAGCAATGCGTGATAGCCGGTGCGGAACGGGACTATGTCTAAGATTAACTCCTCGCTTCGGAAGTTATCCGGAGATCTGAAGACCACTTCAAGCGTAACTGAGCCTGTACAATTGGCCTCTACACCTGGTATGACGCCTTTAAAGGTCGTCTTTGTGGGTTTAATCCTTGAGGAGTCTATGCCCATTTTGCGCACTGTATCCTGATAAAGCAGGTTCAGGCTGCTGCCGCCGTCCATCAGGACTCTAGTGAGGTGAAATCCGTCAACGATTGGGTCTAGAACCAACGCGGCGAATCCGGCATGGCGGATGCTAGTAGGGTGGTCCCTTCGATCAAAAGTGATCGGGCAATAGGACCACGGGTTGAACTTTGGGGCGACTGGCTCCATCGCATATACGTCCCTTAGTGCACACTTCTACTCCTTTTTGGGTATGTGGGTTGCGTATATCATGTTCACCGTCCGCACTTGTAGGGGGAAGCCCTTCTGTCCTTTATTGTTCGGCGGTCGGGGTTCCTCCTCCTCGTTGCTATGCTGCCCCTTGTCATTGTTTTCGGCATGCAACTTGCCTGCCTGCTTGAACACCCAACAATCCATGTTGGTGTGGTTGGCTGTTTTTTCGGGGGTGCCGTGTATCTGGAATGAGCGATCGAGTATTCGGTCCAAATTGGACGGGCCCGGAGTATTTCTTTTGAATGGCTTTTTCCGCTGACCGGGTTTAGAGCCTCTGAATCCGGCATTGACTGCCGTATCTTCAGCATTATCGTCGTTAATGCGGCGCTTGTGCTTGTTGCGACGCGGCCTGCCATTGTTGTCCTTGGTATCCGAATTACCAGGGCTTTTGGTCATGTTGTTACTATGAGCTAGCCAACTGTCTTCTCTAGCGCAAAAGCTGGTCATTAGTGTTGTGAGGGCTGCCATGGATTTCGGCTTTTCCTATCCTAGGTGCCGGGTGAGCCACTCGTCGCGGATGTTATGTTTGAAGGCTGCAAGGGCCTCTGCATCCGGACAGTCGACGATTTGATTTTTGTTGGTTAGGAGCCATGTCCAGAATTGTCTGGCCGATTCCTCTGGCTGCTGAATTATGTGGCTTAGGTCATCCGCGTATGGTGGTCGCACATAGGTGCCCTGGAAATTGTCGAGGAATGCGGCTTCCAGGTCTTCCCAACAACCAATTGACTTTGCTAGCAAGCTGTTAAGCCAATGCCGAGATGGTCCTTTAAGCTTGAGTGGGAGGTATTTGATGGCGTGTAGATCATCACCGCGGGCCATGTGGATATGAAGGAGATAATCCTCGATCCAGACCGCAGAATCTATTGTGCCATCGTATGATTCAATGTTTACGGGTTTGAAACCCTCAGGGATTTGATGATCCATCACTTCATCCGTGAAGCATAGTGGGTGTGCAGCGCCTCTGCATTGGGCTATGTCACGACGTAGCTCGAATGGGCTTTGTCTGCTGTGTTCGGCCCAGCCGGATTTGCTGTATCCGGCATGACGGTTGTCGTCACGTGTAGTGAGGCACCCACGTGATCCGTAGATCGATCTTGTTTGCCTTGCTTTGTCTTCCAATATGTCTAGCAGGTCTGGCGCACTTCCCCGTGCCTTGGTATTTTTTGAGCGGCACCGGGGTGCGGTTTGAGTGGAGGGCCGAGAGGCCTCTCTGTCGCGGCCACGAGGTGGCCGGTCTGCCGCATCTTGCGCTGGTGATGTAGGTTTGAGTGCTTCCTCCTCTAATCGGGGTAGCAGCCTACGTTTTGGGTAGCTCTTGGAGGGGCGTTCGAGTTCATACTCTTCGGCCGCAAGGACTTCAGTCCATCTGTCAGCTAGCAAATCTTGATCAGCTCTAAGCTGTTGCTGCTTTTTCTTGAGGCTGCTTGCTGTGGCCATAAGCCTGCGTTTGAAATGCTCCTGTTCGACGGGATCCTCAGGCACGACAAATTCGTCGTCATCGAGGCTTGCCTCGTCTTTGGAGGGAGGCATGTAGTTATCGTCCTCTACCTCTCTGTTTGCCGCTCTCTCATGAGGGCTGGCTTCTCCATCCTCCTATGCTGAATCTTGCTGGAGGGGGTTGTCTTCGGCACTTTCTGGGGTGTTATTGTCTCCCGTGCCGGAATCACCATTTTTGCTGTGGCGGGATTTAGAGCGGCGCCGCTGACACCGACGCTTAGGCTGTTTCTTAGAGGGGTCATCCTCCATTGTTCCATCGCCGTTCCCATCTTTTGGGATGTCCACCATGTAGATGTCATATGACGAGGTGGCCTTCCAGTGCCCTGTAGGCGCTGGTTCTTGGTCGTCTCCTGCATCGTCGTCCATACCGTCGATGTCTTCGGAGTCGGAGTCGAGCATGTCAGTTAAATCATCGATAGTGGCTACGAAGTGGGTGGTGGGTGGGCTTTGAATTTCTTCGTCGTCCGCATCCCAACCTTCCTGACTGTAGTCCGGCTAGGGCTCTCCTGATAAAGAGAGGGACTTTAGTGAATTCAGGATGTCGCCAAAGGGCGAGTGCTGAAAGATGTCCGCGGTGGTGAACTCCATGACCGGCGCCCAATCGGATTCGATTGGCAGGGGCGCGGAAGGTCCGGAGTCCGGAGAGTATTCGGCTCCATCGCTGTAGAGGTAGCAGCCCCCGAGGCGGTGTCCAGCCACCCGTCCTCGATCGGCGCAGTCGGCTCCGAGCTAAGGGTCGGAGCGGACACTTGTGCGGCCTCCAGGGCACTGTACGGCGGCAGAGCTAGATCATGCCCATCGTGACAGTGCGACGCGCTTGGCTGTGGCTCTAACCCGTCGAAGATCAAGTCTCCGCGGACGTCAACTGTATAGTTCAAACTTCCAAATCTGACCTGATGGCCAGGGGCGTAGCTTTCAATCTGCTCCAAACGGCCAAGCGAATTGGCCCGCAGTGCAAAGCCGCCAAATACGAAGATCTGTTCGGGCAAAAAAGTCTCAACCTGGACTGCATCGTTGTTGATGATAGGAGGAGCCATCGGCCCTGAAGATGACGACACAGAGGAACTCTCAATGAAAGCACCAATGTCGGTGTCAAAACCGGCGGATCTCGGGTAGGGGGTCCCGAACTGTGCGTCTAGACGTATGGTAACAGGAGACAAGGGACACGATGTTTTTACCCAGGTTCAGGCCCTCTCGATGGAGGTAAAACCCTACTCCTGCTTGATTAATATTGATGATATGGGTAGTACAAGAGTAGATCTACCACGAGATCAGAGAGGCTAAACCCTAGAAGCTAGCCTATGGTATGATTGTTGTTCGTCCTACGGACTAAAACCCTCCGGTTTATATAGGCACCGAAGAGGGTTAGGGTTACACAGAGTCGGTTACAATGGTAGGAGATCTACATATCCGCATCGCCAAGCTTACCTTCCACGCCAAGGAAAGTCCCATCCGGACACGGGACGAAGTCTTCAATCTTGTATCTTCATAGTCCACGAGTCCGGTCAAAGGTGATAGTTCGGCTATCCGGACACCCCCTAATCCAGGACTCCCTCAGCCATGCTTGTTGGTCTTCCATGCGTCCTCGAGGAGAAGGTTCTTCTATGGGACAATCCTTCGAACAGTCCACCGCTCCCTGACCATGGTTGCACGTTGACTCCGCTAGAGTTGCCGACGGTGAGAGGTAGTCGGATTTTGTCCGATGAGTAGGTCAGTAATGGAGTTTGATCATGTAGTACTTAGTTATTCCATTTCCATCCTGTAATTTCTCCGCTGCCCACTGTCTTATATATAGGTCTGGGTCGGTGCCAACGAAGATTGGCTTGCATACCTCCGGCCGGATACCACCATCATTTTGCACAACATCCACAACAATGCGGCCGTTCTGGTAGACCCCTTCTCCACCATTGGGATCGGCCTTCCGGACTGGCTGGGCTTGAATATGTATGATGATGCCTACATGAGATTGAAGAAGATAGCAATTGCGGACCCGCCGACAAAGCGATGCGGCTACGACGATTACTATCTCATCGCGGTGTTCGACATAAGGATAGCCATCAATGCAAGACGCAGTAACGGCAGAGGCTGGCGCATGTTGGCGGCGGCAGATTTGTACCCCTACACGTTCGAAGACGCCGTGCGTCATCTAGGCCGCATCTTCGCAGTGACAAGCCAGGGGACTTGTTTCATCTGGTTGCCATCCTATGGTACGGGAGATTACAAATGGAATGCACAAACCATCATTTGCATCCCTAACGGTACTCCATTATTTTGCAGGGACCAGTCATCCCCCGATCAACATAAGATCGCCGATCCTGGATGTGCATTTGCATCCGCGATTCGGTCTAACCTGGAACCTTGTAGCTGACTTTGGCATATTGGGATCAACTATCTTAGCAGTCGTTACCCATGGTACCACTGATGTGCAACATGGTTACACAATCTACCACGATCGGACCGTCACCATCTACCCAGGTATTCCATTTTTTAACCCTCTGGCCTTCTCTTTCATTGTTGTACTAGTAGTATACTTAGTACTACTAGTAGGAGTACTTTTTACCTTGGAGGACGCGTATAGCTAGCTGGGCCCTTGAAGACTTGAACCCACTAGCTGCCACCATTTTTGTTTTTCCATGTCTTACTATCTCATCCATGTAGCCAAGAGTGGCTATATATAATAAGCCGGTTATTTTACTTCCTCTATACCAGAGTAGTACTATTTGCTGCACAGTATTACTGACCGCCATATTTGAGCACAACATTATTATGCATGGACCTTGACTATGTACGTCACCATGTGTCCAGATCTGGGATGCCGCGTGTACCAGATGAACGGCGCCGAGTTCGACCCCCGTGATGCTACGTGGGTGTCGAGGAACACTCTTGGAGAGTACTCGCTTTTCATCGGGGACAGCTACCCCATTGTGAAGCGGATGCCACCTTCCGTGCACGACACGGAAGGCCTGCCGTTCATGAAGCATGGTTGTGTCTTCATTGCTCACCGCCGGATGAACGACATGATGGGACATGCTATCCCTGATTTATGCTGCTTCAGCTTGGATGAGTCTCCATCGTGTGGAACCGGACTAGAAAGCTGCGACAATGATTCCCGTTGCCCACCACTATGGATCGTGCCATCCATGAAGAACACCTGGGACTGGAACCTGGAGGAGGACATGCATGTAGCCCATCTATAACGTGTAAGTGGAGTATGGTAATTGTGAACGGTAGCGCTGTGAATATATGTAGACTAGTGGTGCACAAATTTATCACATGAATTGGAGATTAACTTGTGTGGCATACTGGCATTTGTCCTTTAGAATTTATTACTAGTAAATGTGTTATGTGTACGTGCAACTTGTGTGGTTGTTGCACGGGCTCCAACATGCTCTTTGAGAAAAAAAGGTGGCACAGCTTTGGATATACGTGATGTGGCGGCATCATACAGTAGCATCATTCGCTATAGTTGTAGTACACTCCTACTAGGACGACAACTCCTATAAAACCTTGCGCTTGGCTCTTTGCCTCTTCGGGAGGTTCAACAGTTCGTACTCGTGTGAACCTTGCACTTGCCTCTTCGCCTCTTCGGAAGGTCCAACAATGATGATACTATAGTACAATATGCATATGGCAATCTGACACCGATTGAACTACTGCATGTCCACCACGAGGGCGAGGGCGAGGGTGAGGGAGAGGAAGAGGGAGAGGGCATTGTAGTCAAAACCCTCTCCTCGTCCTGTGAACCACTGCGCGCATGGGCGAGGGAGAGGAGTAGTAAGCAAGCTTCTCCTCGTTCGGCGAGTTGATGGGACACATCAAAGCAGTACTAGTACTAGTAGTAGTCCATAACGCGTCCTTTGCGATTAATATGGCTTAATTTTTGAAACGAGAAAAATACACTAGCGGTCAACGTATGTAACAATATGCTCTTTACGGTCACTATATATAGTTTTGCGTTGATTATACGATCACCAGCTCATCGTAGAGCACCGTATTACACCCTACTGACAGGCCACATAGTCGACGTGGCACTTTGTTGACTGGTTAAATTGTCACCTGGTTTCTGGGTCCCACCTGTCAGTTGGCGGAGCAAAGAAATCAGTTAAACAAAACTTTACGCAGGCGCCACACGAGTCCAACCCTTGCGCCCGAACTGCCCTGGCTGTGTATGTGAGTGCATGCACGTGTCCTCCCTCGGCCTTCCAACAAAGAGTGTACATCAGCTATAAAACAAAGAGTGTAGTAGTACATGATGTACATCTACACTTCCAATGCATTTAGCCTTTAATCTAAATCAATATTGTTTGACTAATGCATCAACTTGTGCTGTAAGTATTGGCTACATGTCTATCCTTAATTACAGCATGCAACGACCTTCATTTAATCTTCTTATCTCAATGGTTGCATGCACACATAAGTCTGCTACTTTTGCGCATTAATTATACCCTGGTCAATGTGTAAATCTCTAAATGTACAGTCTTTCACGGACGTAGGGAGTAGGTTGAGCACTTGAGCGTGAGCGTGTGTGTTGCGTCGTGTGCTGTGTGCCGCATGGGTGCATGAGTGTTGCGTGCGTCCATGTGGAGTACGTGTGAGTGTTGCATGTTGCATGCATGCATGCATGGGGCTTACTCCCTCCCATTGACATGTTCATATTTCAAACTTCCTCTGTTCCCTCCATATGGTGATACTCCCTCTGTTTCCAAATACTCCAGTACGGAGTAAAAGCCTCCCTCTGTTCCCAAATATGGAGTATTTGTCTTTCTACAGATTTCAACAAGTGACTAGGTACAAAGCAAAATGAGTGAAGTGAGCGTAGAGGCATAGGGATACTGTAGAAAGGTAATCCTCGCGATCCATCATTCCCCATCTCGGTCAGAGAGAACCATTCAACTAGTCTTCACAGTGAAGTGACAATACACGCTGTAGCAGATGGGACACATAATTAATAAGCTGAACCAGCGTGTTGGTGTTCCTAAATCAGCCTTACCCAGTACTGCCATCATGTTTGCCAATAGAGTACGCTTCCGCAAATACGCCTACGCACCTGTGTCCTCCATTAACTGACATATGGGCCCTCTTGTGGTAGACCCACATGTCATCGGTGTAACTATTTACACTCCGAAGGACGGTGCCTATATCCTGGTAGTAGTACTAGTAGAATTGAGATTTAATGCACTTTCTTCCCCGTCTTCCACTCTTCTTCCTCCTCTCTTCCCCATCATCGGCCACGCACCATTTACCCCCGCTCACTGCTCGCCCGCCCGCGCCATATTCCTTGGTAGGTCGCGCGTACCATATCCCCCCGCTCACTGCTCGGCCACACGAGGAGAAGCTTCTTCGCTCGCCCGCCCGAATCCACTTCCCCGCTGGCTCGCAGGCACCAAAAACCCCAATGGCAGAACCGACTGACACGCAGAGCCGCGATTGGAATTCCCTCCCTGATGTTCTCTTGGAGCAGATCTGTAGTCGTATGGACCTACTCAGCACCGTCCATCTGGTCGCATGCTCGGTGTCTTTGTACCGTCTACTCGTCTGCAACCGGCCGGCTCTTTTCAAGACACCCTGCTTGCTGATGGCGGATCCTCGCAGGTGGCCCAGACACCGACTTCACGATCCTACGGAGGTTGCCGTGGTGCCCCTCGACATGCTACCACTACTCGTCCACCTGTCCTTCATGCGCGGCCACTACTGGGCAGGCATGAAGGCCAACTGGATCGCCCTCATCCACCACACCGGTAGTCCGTGGCATCTCGTGGATATCTACACCCAGCGAGAGATCACCCTTCCATCGTTGGATACCGCCGACATCGAGCCTCGCGGCCTGCCGGACACTCCTGCGTACTATGCACGAGACGCATCAAGCTTTTGGCTCGACCTCTATTTGCAGAAAGTTGTAATCTGCGAAGTGCCCACACCATCAGAAGACTACATGGATTACAAGCTCATTGCCTTGTTCAACATGGGATTAGTCTATCTGGAATTCGGTCGCCATACATGGTTATGGCTCATCATCAATCCTGTTGAGGCAACATTTATGTCTGATGCTATAGTGCATGATGGCATCGTTTACGCGGTCGACGCATAGATTGGCTGCCTATACTGGTGGAATCTATCGTCGTGTAATTGTTCTATCTCATCTCATCTTTACCTTATGAATACGACTGCCTGTTCATTTGTTACAAATTTAGAATGCATAACATGTCTATAACCACATCATTGCTATATGTTCCTCCCATTTCCTAGATTTTTATGACCACACATGTTATTGTTAGAGTTGATATGAGAACAATTGGCATCTAATGATTGTTAGAATACATATTATGAGCATAACATCATGATTGCTATATGTTAATCTTGTTTACTAGATTTTTATAACAACGCATGTTATTGCTTAGAGTTGATATGAGAATAGTAGTAGTAAGGGCTATGGTAGAATTTGAGTAGGAGCTGTCATAGCTGTTTTCCTCTCATTGTTACATGATGTTTGAACCATGACATGTTGCTAGAATATGAAAGCCATTGGTTTATTTTCTTAACTTGGGGTATGATTATGACCACAACGTTGCAATTCTCTGTCTATGATATGTGTCACTGTTATAATAATCTTAATTCAACACATACTCTGAACATGATTGTTTATTTTTGTCCTTTTGGTCTCCAATTTTAATTGTTGCAGCAGATGCAAATGCGCTGGCCTTCATGATTCCAGGACCTGGAATCATACCAGCCGATGGGTGCTGGTTTATCGCTCGTTCAGTTGACGGCGGTCATTTGATGCTCATTCGCACATACCAAATTGACCAAACCATTACATCAAACCACATGCAGTACAATGCGTGGGGCGTTCGTGACATTGATGGCTATGGCTGCTTCGTGTTCGAGAAAGATCCCAGCTCCGTTGGGCCAGGCCTATTCAACTGGAGGCGGGTTTACAGCCTCGGCAACCACTCCTTGTTCCTTGGGCTCAATTATCCGATCATCCAACCAATCATTGATCATATCACCGGCGATGATTACTGTGCTATGCAACTTCCATTTGCGAGGGGAGCTATGTTTACACATCATACCATGGGTTTTATGAATCACCATATCCAGAGATTCGTCAACACAACTTGTTGCCAGGTAATCTTCAGTGTGTGAAAGGCATCAAGCTTCCATGCGATGGATGGCTTTTGCAAACCCGACATGCGGCGATGTGGTTCATGCCAACAGCAAATATGCACAACTTTATTCGTGCTGATATCTAGACTGAGCCATGTATTCTGCTGCTGTAGCACGACCCTCTTTTGTTGGATATTATGTACTGTTGTTAGTTTGAAGCACTCCTCTGGTTTGAAGGATAGATACCTTCCTGGGATCAAGTGCATCCTAACTCACCTGCGTAGGATGTACTAATAATGATGATGGAGATGCTGTGCAGAAGCCATATATATACATATATATATCAGTTAGGCTTCAAGTGCGTACTTGTTAGTTAAACCTATGTATAAATTGTGACACTAAATATGACTAGTAAGTAGTACAGTAGCAGTACTAGTATACGTCGGTCAAATTATTCATCATGTCCACACATTGAATTGACGTGACAACACGCTACGCGTGAGGTGACACAAGAATCCCGGGGCGTGTTCGGGTATTCCGAACTTCAGATTTGGAGTACCACTTATCTGTCGAAATCTTGTTTTTCGAAACGGAGGCAAAAGATTTGCCTCATCCATTAAATAAGAGGAGAATAGAGTTTAGAGTTTTTACAAGTGCCCTTGCAAAACGGCATGGCAATTACTCTTGTACAACTATTGAAGAAGCGCGAGTTTTTACTCTGTTGAAATCTTTCATCATTCACTTAAAACAGTCAATTGGTCATACATTGAGTACCATATAACTGGAATTACCGATGCAAGTCGAAGAAGGATTGGCCGGTGCTGCCGGCTGGCGTCAAGTTCGATCCCACGGATCAGGAGCTGATCGAGCACCTTGAGTCCAAAGTGAGTGTTGACAGCGCGAGATTTCAGTGTCTCATCGATTTGTTCATACCAACCATCGACAGCGAGCACGACATATGCTACACCCAACCTGAGAAACTTCCAGGTAAGACACCGATCGGCCGTCTACTTGCACAAACATATTCCTTTGTTTATAGCTCTATTTTTCTTTTTATACGCAGACCTGGTGAAACAATTACAATTTGACAGTTAATAAAAAGTGAAACAAGTGACTGCAACATGCCAAAGATGTTATGAAAATGCCATCTAGGTACACTAAAACCTGTATTCCACAATACTGCAGGTATCACACTGAGTGGCCTAAGGAAGCATTTCTTCCAGCGCAATTCTAGGGTGTAAAAAAGGGGCACGTGGACGCGTCGCAAGATACAGTCGGAGTGCGGCACGCACGCGATGTGGCACAAGGCCGGCAATACCTTGCCTGTGATGGTCAACGGCCGACAAGCGGGCAGCAAAAAAGGTTCTGGTGTTGCACACCAACAAGAACTTCGACCAGTAGAGGACCAACTGGGTGATGCACTAGTACCACATCAGGGACCTGGAGCAAGATAAGGAGCGGGAGCTGGTCCTCTGCAAGATTTTCTACCAAACGAACACTAGGGCCATGAGTAGTTTGGTATTGGTAGCTGTACTACCTTGTCATCCGCAAGTTGGTATTGTTGTTAACGATCTTTTGGTATGAACTTGCATTTGCTTCCAACCATCATGCCGAGGGTCGACGTGGATATAAAGCTGAATCATTTGTTTCGAAACGAATTCTCAGGCACCTGATTTTTATTTGATGGGTAGCATAAGCACCCGTCGTTCGAATTCCCAGTTCTGCAGTTTTTTCGAAACAAGTGCATGCACTTATTATCACGATAAAAAAACAATATCCGTGCTGCGTCCCAGTTATCAGTCTGTGCTTGCAGAATTCTCTCGTTTATTGAGCACGTATATTGTTTTTTCAGGTCGAGCAAGTTTCAACTGGGCTGTAGACTGACCAAGGTTGGTTTTGTTTTTAACAGGCCCAACCCATGACGACAACGGGGCACAAAGATCCAGCAGGTATCTACTAGCCTTTGGCCCGCCAGCGTTAGTTATATTTTGTCTTACAACATCCGCAGGCAGTTTTGTTACTGAATCAAACACACAACCCAGTTTTATTTTCCTCTTGAAACGCATGTCCTACATCCGTTTTCTAATCTCTACCTATAGTTTTACTAGTTCATATACACGTATCATTATATTGAAAACACATAAAATTCCCTTTTCATATTTACATCCTTATTTTTGTTGTTTTTTCCCACCCAGTGCTGATTTTTTTACCACTGGTTTTCCCTTAAACCAACTCAATTGTCCCACGTCTTATTTGCTTACAAAAACAAAACAATTTTTTTTGGCAAATCAATAAGTTCTTAAAAAATGTTTATCATTTCGGGATTACAATAGTTTGGACTCCATAGAAATATGCAAAATAAGGTTGAACTTTTTGACCGTGGTCCTGGGCAGAAAATGGGCTGTAATAAATTACTTAAGAATTAGCAAATGGGCTGCAAATTATAAAAAATAGCAAATGGGCTGCAAATTGTAAAAAATAGCAAATGGGCTTTATGTTGTCTGCCATAGATTTGGAGGCTGACTTGTGGGCCTACTAAGTTCATGCGTACACAAGGTTTCTTAAAAAAGAAACTTAGTCAACAATCGACTCTACCAGCGTCAGACCGTTAGATGTCAATCTAACGGCAATCGTGCTTCTTCAGTCTTTGATCTTCCTGCCCCAGCCGCCCAAACCAGCGCCGTCGGAACCGCCTGCTCCTGCCTCCCGTGGCCGGCAGTGCTGTCGGGAAGGCCTCACGGCCCCATCATACTCGCATCCCTGGCCTGTCTATCCCTCTACTCACCCACACCTCCTGTTATTTTCCGGCGACGGCAGCCGAACCAGTCAACCCTCATACTCTCCACCGCGTGGGCAGCCACTGTCGTGTCTTCGCCGGCTCCCTGTCGTTCCCTTCGTAGGCCTCGCCGTCGTCCACCGCCCTGGTTCTCTCGACGTGGCATGGTCAACGATGTCCGTCCAATCGCCGTAGTGCTTCTTCAACCTCTGGTCTTCTTGCCCCAGCCGCCCAAAGCAGCACTGATCATGCCGCATGCTCCTGCCTCCTGTGGCCGACTGTGCTGCCGCAGAGGCCTCACCATCCCCATACTACTCCCAGTGCTGGCCAGGCCATCCCTCCACTCACCCACTCCCCCTGTTATTCTGCGGCGACGGCAGCCTCACACCGCAGCCGAACCAGTGAACCCTCGTACTCCTCTCTGTGTGGGCATCCACTTCCGTGTCTTCCCCGGCTCCGCGTTGTCCCCTTCCTAGGCCTCGCCGTCGTCCACCGCCCTGGTGCTCTCAGCGCGGCGTGGTCAATGTGGTCAATGACCGACTTCCATCGGAAGAGTACTGTATGTGGAGAGGCTGACAGCTGGGTCCATGGCAGCCGCAAGGAAGTGCCTCCTTATTACGCACAAAATAATTATTCCTCCACCTGACAACAGGGACCCACCGGACAGGCCACCAGTATTTCGCGGAAAAAACGTTTCCCCCCTGATTGCTGTGACCCACCGGACGGGCCACCGTATTTCGCGAAAAAAATATTTGCCCCTGACTGCTGGGACCCACCGGACGGACCACTGTATTTCCCGAAAAAAACGTTCCCCCCGCTGTCAGCTCGGACCCACCGGAAGTGCCTCCTTATTACGCACAGAAAAATGAATACTCCCCCTACTAGCTGGGACCCACCATGGTGGGAGGCTGACTTGTGGGCCTACTAAGTTGACGGGGACAGATGGCTTTGTCAACTTAGTCAATAAGAACGATTCTAGCTCCATTAACCGTACGATGTCCATCCAACGGCCGTCGTGCTTCTTCAATCTCTGCTCTTCCTGCTCCAGCCGCTCAAACAAGCGCCGGCGGGACTGCCTGCTCCCTCCTCCCCGCGGCCGGCTATGCTGCCGCGCAGGCCTCACCGCCCCACCATACTCCCATCGCTGGCCTACCCATCCCTCTACTCACCCACACGGCCACACCTGCTAGTATTCTCCGGCGAGGGCAGACGAACCAGTAAACCCTCGTATAGTCGTGCTCCTCTCCATGTGGGAAATAACTGCCGAGTCTTCCCTGCCTCTGTCTCATTCCCTTCCTAGGCCTCACCGTCGTCCACCGCCCTAGTGCTCTCGGCGCGGCGTGGTCAACATGGTCAAGGAACGGCTTCCATAGGATGTGGACTGTATGTGGAGAGGCTGACAGCTGGGTCCACGGCCGCAGCAAGGAAGTGCCTCGTTATTACGCGCAAAATAATTATTCCTCCACCTGACATCTGGGACCCACCGGAAGGGCCTCTATATTTCCCGAAAAAAGCGTGCCCCCAGCTGACATGTCGGACCCACCAGCTATCTTCGCACGCAAGGAAGTGCCTCCTTATTATGCACAAAAAAATGAATACTCCCCCTGCCAGCTGGAACCCAGCATAGTGGGAGGCTGACTTGTGGGCCTACCAAGTTGACGGGGACGGAGGGCTTTGTCAACTTAGTCAATATGAACGATTCTAGCTCCTATTACTGTACGATGCTCATCCAACGGCCGTAGTGCTTCTTCAACCTCTGGTCTTCTTGCTCCAGCCGCCCAAACCAGCGCCGGTTGTGCCACGTGCTCATGCCTCCCGTGGCCGGCTGTGATGCCGCGGAGGCCTCACCGCCCCCTACTACTCCCACCACTATCCAGGCCATCCCTCTACTCACCCACACCCCCTGTTATTCTACGGCGATAGCATCCTCACACCGCAGCCGAACCAGTGAATCCTCATACTCCTCTTCGCGTGGGCATCCACTGCTACGTCTTCCCCGGCTCCGAGTCGTCCCCTTCCTAGGCCTCGCCGTCGTACACCGCCGTGGTGCTCTCGGCGTGGCGTGGTCAAGGAACAACTTCCATCGGACGTGGACTGTACGTGGAGAGGCTGACAGCTGGGTCCACGGCCGCCGCAAGGAAGTAACTCCTTATTACGTGCAAAATAATGATTCCTCCACCTGACAGCGGGGACCCACCGGACGGGCCACCGTATTTCACGAAAAAAATGATTCGCCCCCCTGACTGCTGGGACCCACCAGCTACATCTTCGCACGGAAGGAAGTGCGTCCGGGCAAAAAAAAACAATTCGCCCCCCTGACTGCTGGGACCCACCAGCTACATCTTCGCACGCAAGGAAGTGCCTGACAGTCGGGACTCACCTGGTCGAAGCGTACGTAGTGTTGCCATTCTGGTCGCGAACGTGTACGTACATAATGGTCGATGTAGAGGCGCGCACGTGTCGTAGATGTAGAGGCGCGCACGTAGCATGTACACGTACGTACAACGGCGAGGGTGCAAGAAAGAAAATACGGCCACGTACGTACATACGGGCAGGGTCTCTAATGCCTATCGCGCATACATACATGGCTGGATCGGAATGGAGAAACAACATCGTCGTCGTGTTCATGGGGAGCCAACCGGCTGGTTCGGAACAGAATGCGTGGTCGTGTTCATCGGGAGGGCTTGGACGGAACATGCGATGGAAACGAGGCCCGGCGTACCGCACAACGGAGGAAACGGCCTTGTGTTCGACCGGCCACGTTCGAAACGGGGTCCTGTTGATCGGGAGGGGCCTGGCGTACCGCAAAACGGAGGAAAGGGACCTCCTACGGTCGAAACGGGGGTCCTGTTGATCAAGAGGGGTGTGGCGTACCGCAAAACGGACGAAACGGACTTGTGTTGGAGCGCTACGGTCGAAATGGGGGTCCTGTTCATCGGGAGGGGTGTGGCGTACCGCAAAACGGACGGAACAGACTTGTGTTGGAGCGCTACGGTCAAAACGGGAGGGGGGGGGAGGGTGTGGCGTACCGCAAAACGGGACTCCAGGGGATACTGTTCATCTCCACCGTCGACCTCCTCCAGCCTCCACGGGCTCCTGTTCATCCAGCCTCCACCGTGCGCTAGTCCACCGGCTACTGTTCAACCACCCCTCCATGGGCACCCCTCCACCGTCTACTGTTCATCCAGCCCTCCACACCACGGGGGCATGTTCAACCACCCCTCCACGGCCACCCCTCCACCATCTATTGTTCATCCAGCCCTCCACACCACGGGTTCCTGTTCATCCAGACGCAACGCCACCGCTCACTGTTCATCCAAACCCCCCCGCAATGCTCACTGTTCATCGAATCGATTGGCTTCAGTTAGCAGCAGTAGCGAAGGAATCGCTCCATCGGGTTCAGTTAACAGCCATCGATCGATCGCTCGGGTTCAGTAATGCGTAGCCTGCAGTGCAATCGCTCGGGTTCAGTTAGAGCCCAACGCCTCGCTCGGCTTTAGTTAGAGCCAACACCTCGCACACACGCGCATATGTACGAGAGAAACGCGCATCGCTCCGCCCCCGACCTCCCACGGTAACCGGCAACTCCCCGAAATTTTCCTCCCCTTGCTTCTACCACGGTTTTTTCCGTCATGGACGGCCCAAAGAATGTCATGCAACTGCGTCTCTGGCCCGCCCAGGACAAAAAGCCCATTTTCCGTCATGATTTTTTGTCATAGAAGTAGGAGCCCACCACATCTATGATGATACCGGGTTTTTTCACAATTATCGTCATAGAAGTGTCATATGTATGACAGAAAAAGTTTTCGTTCGGCCAAAAATGTCACGGATGTGTCTTTTTTTGTAGTGACTCCATCTTTTCTCTCGCGGAGGTGCGTCAGCACACCCGCTGGGTGTAGCCCCCGATGAAGGTGTCCTGGACTAGGGGGTACTCACCACGTCGTCTCCCGATCAGCTAGGTCGGGCCGAGGACCCCCATGGCGGTTCACTCATGGGCCACTTCGGGCAGCCCATGCCGCACACGAGGAAGATACCACAAGGGTTGGTGATCAAGACAAGGAATCCTCTCCACCAACGTATTCGACTAGGACTCTTGTTATCCTAGGCCTCTGGTACATTATATAAGCTAGGGCCATGCTAGTCGATCGATTATTATGACATTATTCGCCATACCCTTCGGTTATAGACCACAACATATGATCTCGAGGTAGATAACCTCTGTAATCATACACATCGAATATAATCAAGCAGGAGTAGGGTTTTACCTCTTAGAGAGGGCCCGAACCTGGATAAACACCGTGTCCCTCATCTCCTGTTACCATTGATCCAAGAATCCACAACACGGGAATCCCTACCCCGAGATCTGTCAGTTTTGACACCGACAATGGTGCTTTCATTGAGAGTTCCGTTGTGTGACCGGCAATGGATCAATGACTGGTCTGCAGATTAACTGCGACGTCAGCGTCTTCACCATCGACTCGACTGGTCACCTCGGCTGGTCCGAGAACTAGCTTCCTCTTTGAATCATCAAGATCGGACATATGTCCTCATCATCATCAACTCTGATCTCTATCAAGATCATGGAGGAATCATCCATGGAGCCCTAGGGCTCAATGTCAACATTTCCCTCGTGTGACCGTGCTGTTTTTCTAGATAGCGAATTCGTATCCGCCGTCACTGATGTCTACTACACAGCCTTCTTCTTGTAGACGTTGTTGGGCCTGCAAGTGCACAGGTTTGTAGGACAGTAGAAAATTTCCCTCAAGTGGATGACCTAAGGTTTATCAATCCGTAGGAGGCGTAGGATGAAGATGGTCTCTCTCAAGCAACCCTGCAACCAAATAACAAAGAGTCTCTTGTGTCCCCAACACACCCAATACAATTGTAAATTGTACAGGTGCACTAGTTCGGCGAAGAGATGGTGATACAAGTGCAAAATAGATAGTAGATATAGGTATTTGTAATCTGAAATAATAAAAACAACAAGGTAACTAATGATAAAAGTGAGCGTAAACGGTATTGCAATGGTAGTAAACAAGGCCTAGGGTTCATACTTTCACTAGTGCAAGTTCTCTCAACAATAATAACATAGATAGATCATATAACAATCCCTCAACATGCAACAAAGAGTCACTCCAAAGCCACTAATAGCGGAGAACAAATGTAGAGATTATGGTAGGGTACGAAACCACCTCAAAGTTATTCTTTCGGATCGATCTATAAAAGAGTTCATACTAGAATAACACCTTAAGACACAAATCAACCAAAACCCTAATGTCACCTAGATACTCCATTGTCACCTCAAGTATCCGTGGGCATGATTATACGATATGCATCACACAATCTCAGATTCATCCAACCAACACAAAGTACTTCAAAGAGTGCCCCAAAGTTTCTATCGGAGAGTCAAGAACGTGTGCCAACCCCTATGCATAGGTTCATAGGCGGAACCCGCAAGTTGATCACCAAAACATACATCAAGTGGCACATGATATCCCATTGTCACCACGGATAAGCACGATAAGACATACATCAAGTGTTCTCATAAAAGACTCAATCTGATAAGATAACTTCAAAGGGGAAACTCAATTCATCACAAGAGAGTAGAGGGGGAGAAACATCATAAGATCCAACTACAATAGCAAAGCTCGGGATACATCAAGATCGTGACATAGAGGTTACACGAGAGAGAACACAAGAGAGAGAGAGATCAAACACATAGCTACTGGTACATACCCTCAGCCCCGAGGGTGAACTACTCCCTCCTCATCATGGATAGCACCGAGATGATGAAGATGGCCACCGGTGATGGATTCCCCCTCCGGCAGGGTGCCGGAACGGGCTCCCAAGAAGTTTTTGGTGGCTATAGAGGCTTGTGGCGGCGGAACTCCCGATCTATCTTGATTTCTGATGGTTTTAGGGTACGTAGGTATATATAGGCGAAAGAAGTCGGTCGGGAGGTGCTCGAGGGGCCCACGAGACAGGGGGCCACCACCCTGTAAGGGGGGCACGGCCTCCTATCTCGTGGCCTCCTCGAGGATCTTCTTACGTGGACTCCAAGTCTCTAGGATCATATTCTTCCAAAAAATCACGCTGTCGAAGGCTTCATTCCGTTTGGACTCCGTTTGATATTCCTTTTTCTTCAAAATACTGAAATAGGCAAAAAAACAACAATATGGGCTGGGCCTCCAGTTAATAGGTTAGTCCCAAAAGTAATATAAAAGTGTATAATAAAGCCCATAATCATTCAAAACACATAGTAATATAGCATGAATGCTTCATAAATTATAGATACGTTGGAGACGTATCAGCATCCGCAAGCTTAATTCCTACTCGTCCTCGAGTGGGTAAATGATAAAGAAAGAATTTATGAAGTGTGAATGCTAGAAGGTGCACAAGTTTGATCAATGATAATTTCAATCACCTTTTCTAGCATGATAATATGTCATAACAGTAGTTCATCTCATAAAACTTCTCACGATTAAGTAACAAGCAATTCACATGTCAAAGCATAGACCATAAACTTTCTTGAAAACTATCAAACTTCATTCTCAGTCATTCAAACAATTGCAATTCATCTTATTTTCAGGAATAACAAACTCCACATACTCAACTATCATATAGTCTTCTACAATTGCTAACACTCACGCAATACTAATGGTTATGAAGTTTTAATCAGACACAGAGAAAGATTGGGGCTTATAATGTTGCCTCCAAACATATTCACCTTTGGGTGATGTCAAAAATAATAGTTCATGCTAACTTACATCCAATTGGATATATATATCAGGATCACCCCAACACAAAGTGCTTGCCAAAGGATAAAATTAAAAAGGGAAAGGTGAAGATCACCTTGACTCTTGCATAAAGTAAAAGACATAAAGTAAAAGATAGGCTCTTCGCTGAGGGAAGCAGAGGTTGTCATGCGCTTTTAGGGTTGGATACACAAAATCTTAATGCGAAAGAACATCACTTTATATTGCCCCTTGTATATGGACATTTATTATGCAGTCCGTTGCTTTTATTGCTTCCATAACAAGATCGTACAAAGCTAATTTTCTCCGCACTAATAAGTCATGCATATTTAGAGAGCAATTTTTATTGCTTGCACCGATGACACCTTACTTGAAGGATCTTACTCAATCCATAGGTAGGTATGGTGGACTCTCATGGCAAAACTGGGTTTAAGGGTATTTGGAAGCACAAGTAGTATCTCTACTTGGTGCAAGGAATTTTGGCTAGCATGAGGGGGAAAGGCAAGCTCAACATGTTTGGATGATCCATGACAATATACTTTAACTGAGATGTCGGAAAACATAACGCATTACGTTGTCTTCCTTGTCCAATGTCAAATCTTTAGCATGTCATACTTAATGAGTGCTCCCAACTATAAAAGATGTCTATAATATTATATTTATATATGAAATCTCTCTTCCTTCAATATTCTTTCATGAAATTGTTCAAATGACCAATACAATGCTTGCTAACCTCCAATAAATTTACAACCTCTACTTATTAGACGTGAAGTCATTACTCCCCATGGGATAAGCAAATGAGGCATATGTAATTTCAGATTCATGACAATCAACTCATTCATCAATTTACTCATAGGATATAAGTGAAGCACACGAGTAAATGACAAACTACTCGAAAAAGATATAAGCGAAGATCAATGAGTAGCTAAATAATTATGTAGCTATATGAAGACTCTCTCCCATTTAAGAATTTCAGATCTCGGTATCTTATTCAAACATCAAACAAAACAAAATAAAATGACAATGCAAGGATAGCACAACTCATGTGAAGAAGCAAAAACTTAGGCTCAACTGATACTAACCGATAGTTGTGGAAGAAGAAAGGTGGGATGCGTGCCGGGGCATCCCCAAGCTTAGATGCTTGAAAATTCTTGAAATATTATCTTGGCGTGCCTTGGGCATCCCCAAGCTTGAACTTTTGTGTCTCCTTAATTTCTCTCATATCATGGTTTCTCTTTTTATCAAAAGCTTCATTCACAACAAACTCAACAAGAACTCGTGAGATAGGTTAGTATAAACCAATGCAAAACCTTATCAATTTCTACTGTAACAAATCACTAAAATTATTAATCAACATTGCATACTAAATGCCTCTGCATATTTAATACTCCTATCCTCAAATAGAATCATTAAACAAGCAAACATATGCAAACAATGCAAACATAACAGCAATCTGTGAAAACAGTACAGTCTGTAAAGAAAGCAAGAGTATCAATACTTCCCTAACTCCAAAAATTATGAAATAAAATTCACACTGCATTAAATTTATCAGAGCTCAATATGAAAAAAGTTTCAGCATTATATAATGCTCTGACTTTTCTAGGGAATGTTTTCAACAGCGATAAACTTTCTGTTTTCAAACAGCAACATGTATACTAGCAAAATAAGCATGGCAGAGGCTATCCTTGACTTTTTTATTGAAACTAAAGATGCAAAACAAAATTCTAAATAACAGAAAGTAAATACTAACAAAATAAAATGACGCTCCAAGCAAAACACATATCATGTGGTGAATAAAAATATAGCTCCAAGTAAAGTTACCGATGAACGAAGACGAAAGAGGGGATGCCTTCCGGGGCATCCCCAAGATTAGGCTCTTGGTTGTCCTTGAATATATCCTTGGAGTGCCTTGGGCATCCCCAATCTTAGGATCTTACCACTCCTTATTCCATAGTCCATCGAATCCTTACCCAAAACTTGAAAACTCCACAACACAAAACTCAACAGAAAACTTGTAAGCTTCGTTAGTATAAGAAAATAAAACCATCACTTAGGTACTGTAATGAACTCATTCTAAATTCATATTGGTGTAATATCTACTGTACTCCAACTTATCTATGGCTCATACCCTCTGATACTACTCATAGATTCATCGAAATAAGCAAACAACACATAGAAAACGAAATCTGTCAAAAACAGAACAGTCTGTAGTAATATGTATCAAACGTATACTTGTGGAACTCCACAAATTGTACCAAATTAGGACGACCTGCGAAATTTGTGGGACAATCCAGAGAAAAAAGAATCCGATCATAAGCACGTATCTGTGAATTAACAAAACTAATTTACTGGGTGCAAAAGGTTCTGATTTTCAGCAGGATCAACACAACTATCACCATAAGCTATCCTAAAGGTCTTACTTGGCACTTTATTGAAACAAAAGCTATAAAACATGATTACTACAGTAGTATAATCACGTGGACACACGAAAACAGTAAGGACAAATATTGGGTTGTCTCCCAACAAGCACTTTTCTTTAATGCCTTTCTAGCTAGGCATGATGATGACAATGATGCTCACATAAAAGATAAGAATTGAAACATAACGGGAGCATCATGAAGCATATGACTAGCACATTTAAGCCTAACACACTTACTATGCATAGGGATTTTGTGAGCAAACAACTTATGGAAACAATGATCAACTAGCATAGGAAGGTAAAACAAGCATAAGTTCAAAAATTGAAGCACATAGAGAGGAAACTTGACATTATTGCAACTCCTACAAGCATAAGTTCCTCCCTCATAATAATTTTCAGTAGCATCATCAATGAACTCAACAATATAAGCAGCACCTAAAGCATTCTTTTCATGATCTACAAGCATAGAAAATTTACTACTCTCCACATAAGCAAAATTCTTCTCATCAATAGTAGTGGGGGCAAACTCAACAAAATAATTATCATGTGAGGCATAATCCAATTGAAAAATAAAATCATGATGACAAGTTTCATGGTTATCATTATTCCTAATAGCATACAAGTCATCACAATAATCATCATAGATAGCAACTTTGTTCTCATAATCAATTGTAACCTCTTCCGAAATAGTGGAATCATCACTAAATAAAGTTGACACTCTTCCAAATCCACTTTCATGTTCATCACAATAAGATTCAACATCCTCCAAAATAGTGGGATCACTACTTTCTAAAGTTGACACTCTTCCAAACCCACTTTCATCAATATAATCATCATAAATAGGAGGCATGCTATCATCAAAATAAATTTTCTCATCAAAGCATGGGGGACAAAAGATATCATCTTCATCAAACATAGCTTCCCCAAGCTTGTGGCTTTGCATATCATTAGCATCATGGATATTCAAGGAATTCATACTAACAACATTGCAATCATGCTCATCATACAATGATCTAGTACCAAGCATTTCAATGCATTCTTCTTCTAGCAATTGAGCACAATTTTCCTTTCCATCATTCTCAAGAAAGATATTAAAAAGACGAAGCGTATGAGACAAACTTAACTCCATCTTTTTGTAGTTTTCTTTTATAAACTAAACTAATGATAAAACAAGAAACAAAAAGACTCGATTGCAAGATCTAAAGATATACCTTCAAGCACTCACCTCCCCGGCAATGACACCAGAAAAGAGCTTAGTTGGCGGGGTGTGAGTGAGTGCCCTTTACCTAGCCTCCCCAGCAACGGCGCCAGAAAAGAGCTTGATGTCTACTAAACAACCTTCTTCTTATAGACGTTGTTGGGCCTGCAAGTGCACATGTTTGTAGGACAGTAGCAAATTTCCCTCAAGTGGATGACCTAAGGTTTATCAATCCGTAGGAGACATAGGATGAAGATGGTCTCTCTCAAGCAACCCTGCAACCAAATAACAAAGAGTCTCTTGTGTCCCCAACACACCCAATACAATTGTAAATTGTATAGGTGCACTAGTTCGGCGAAGATATGGTGATACAAGTGCAAAATAGATAGTAGATATAGGTATTTGTAATCTGAAATAATAAAAACAGCAAGGTAACTAATGATAAAAGTGAGCGTAAACGGTATTGCAATGGTAGGAAACAAGGCCTAGGGTTCATACTTTCACTAGTGCAAGTTCTCTCAACAATAATAACATAGATAGATCATATAACAATCCCTCAACATGTAACAAAGAGTCACTCCAAAGCCACTAATAGCGGAGAACAAACGTAGAGATTATGGTAGGGTACGAAACCACCTCAAAGTTATTCTTTCAGATCGATCTATAAAAGAGTTCGTACTAGAATAACACCTTAAGACACAAATCAACCAAAACCCTAATGTCACCTAGATACTCCATTGTCACCTCAAGTATCCGTGGGCATGATTATACGATATGCATCACACAATCTCAGATTCATCCAACCAACACAAAGTACTTCAAAGAGTGCCCCAAAGTTTCTACCGGAGAGTCAAGAACGTGTGCCAACCCCTATGCATAGGTTCATGGGCGGAACCCGCAAGTTGATCACCAAAACATACATCAAGTGGCACATGATATCCCATTGTCACCACGGATAAGCACGGCAAGACATACATCAAGTGTTCTCATAAAAGACTCAATCCGATAAGATAACTTCAAAGGGAAAAGTCAATTCATCATAAGAGAGTAGAGGGGAAGAAAGATCATAAGATCCAACTACAATAGCAAAGCTCGGGATACATCAAGATCGTGCCATAGAGGGAACACGAGAGAGAACACGAGAGAGAGAGATCGAACACATAGCTACTGGTACATACCCTCAGCCCCGAGGGTGAACTACTCCCTCCTTGTCATGGATACCGCCGGGATGATGAAGATGGCCACCGGTGATGGATTCCCCCTCCGACAGGGTGCCGGAACGTGCTCCTGAGAGGTTTTTGGTGGCTATAGAGGCTTGCAGCGGCGGAACTCCCGATTTATCTTGATTTCTGATGGTTTTAGGGTACGTAGGTATATATAGGTGAAAGAAGTCGGTCAGGAGGTGCTCGAGGGGCCCACAAGACAGGGGGCCACCACCCAGTAAGGGGGGCACGGCCTCCTATCTCGTGGCCTCCTCGAGGATCTTTTGACGTGGACTCCAAGTCTCCAGGATCATATTCTTCCAAAAAATCACGCTGCCGAAGGTTTCATTCTGTTTGGACTCCATTTGATATTCCTTTTCTTCGAAATACTGAAATAGGCAAAAAAACAGCAATATGGGCTGGGCCTCCTGGTTAATAGGTTAGTCCCAAAAGTAATATAAAAGTGTATAATAAAGCCCATAATCATTCAAAACACATAGTAATATAGCATGAATGCTTCATAAATTATGAATACGTTGGAGACGTATCAGTCACCGCCTCCTCAAGCATAGGATTGACGATTGCTTCGATGGAATAGTGCGGAATTGAGTATATAGCAACCCTATAAAATTTCATCGCGTTCCGATGGAGGAATCTTCGGCGATCTATGATATACTGGAGGCATGTCGAGTCTGGACGGGAATCTGGACGAGTTTAGGGTGTGGTCTCCAGAGCCTAGCTTGGAGGTTATTTGGAAGATCCAACCGTTCATGTTTTGTGGAATTTCCATATCTACCACCTTTCAAAATTTCAGCTCGATCCGACCGTTCAAACTTCGGGAGCCTTCCGATTAGTGCATCACTTTTCGAATCTGTTTTTTGCGCGGACACGAATCCGATTTGAGTTCATCTTTCTTCATGAACGGGGTATTGGACAACCTTTTTGGAAGAATCTCTTTCTAGGGTATTGTGTTTTGTTTCTGAACACATGCTCACAAATTTTGCGCCTTTTCGGAGGTAATCTCATTGTCGCGCCGGTGTTAAACCAACCCTTACTCCACGTCTGCCGACCTGCGCTAGACAGATCATCGCTTCATCAAGCCGAGCCCAACCTTATCGGATCATCATCTCGGCTGGCTGAACAAGAGTTCGGCATCGCTAAGGCTAAATCATCACCAACACTATTGCCCCACGGATTGCACGGGTCAGGCGTGCCGACATCACCGCTCGGTCACTTCATCAATCCGGCATTGACCGTGTCATAAGTTATGACTAGCGTCGGCATGACCGCGATGTTGCTTCTTCAAAACTGATGTCCATCACGCAGAACTGCTTCAACACCTCGGCTGACATGGAAGCTGCAATGTCTCCTTACCGACCCGCTCTGTCACCTCGTCCTAGACCGGGTGCTTCGCCATCTCTTCATCAACCTACTCCGGAAACTTCGATGTCACCAGCCGACCAGCTTCATCACGTTAGCTGGACCGGGGGCTTTGCCTTGACGAGCCAATCTTTGCCAGCATCACCATGCCGTCGTTTCATTGCCCATCAGGCAATGGGTGTGCGGATCGAATCCAATTTTTTGGAGTAACCTTTCTTAGATTGCTACAACAGATAAACCAGTTTGGGACGCCGCATCCGGAACCCGGACCGACCTGCGAATTCTGGCTTTGTTGTGCCTCTACCGCATCACGCCGACACCCAGCATCGACATTGACCTCTGGGCCAGGCCACATCTCTTTTAATTTTTTTAATTATTATTACTTTGCGTAAATTAATTATGCAAGGATTTTTTATATATTATTATTTTTTGGACTTCACTATTTTACATGTGTAGGTAATCGACTTCAACTGCGTCACGCGGTCACTTCGGCAAGACGATGTCGTTGTCCCAATCGGCGTAAATCGGCTCGCGTGATCACCTTGTTGGTCGAATTGCCATATTGACATGTTCGGTTGCCTCAGGGACTTCGGCATCGCTGAGAGAGCTCTACCTCATCGAGTGTTCAGCACACGGGCCATATTTCTTTACTACTCACTTTGCATAAATTATTAAGTATGCAATGATCTTTTTTAATTAATTATTATTACTATTATCTCCTTCTTGCACTGTTTTCTGTGCACAGGTAAATGATCCGGATTGGGCAGCGCTGTCGCCTCGGTGTACCGACGTGCCACATCACCTCGGCTGGACCGGGGGCTTCATCATCACTTCATTAACCCACGCTGGGGACTTCGGCATCATACTGCCGGCCTGCTCCATCGCCTCGGTCGGACCGAGGGTTGCACCTCGCCACATTGGCCGTGCTATTTCTCCACTTTGGAGTGCCGAGATCTTTGCTCCGCCACCTCGGGATCGGATTGGGGGCTAGGACCTCGTCCCGCCGTAAGCTCGGGTCGCGCATCGACACCGAGCACATTAACCAGCTAAGTCGCTTCCATGCTCAGTTTTTTTTTAATTTGTGTTCGGCTTGATCGTGCTCGCATACGTTGTTTGTTAAAAAAACTCCCTTTGCCCATGCTAACTGGGGGCTCATAAAATTTATATGAGTCATTTTATAATAAATGTGTTTTCTTCTTGGTCGTTGCAAAGTCTTTTTCTACCATTGCTTTTTCGACTCGAGTGTGTGGTCAATAGCCGGATAGCCTGGCTTCTCTCTAAAGACGCTCGAGTTTAGTTCACTAAACTGGCCTTGGAGAAGCACTCCGCCTTCGGGATAAGGAGCTTGAAGCCGTAGGCTGACCCGCTTGAAGTCCTGAGATCGGATGTGTCATGTTAAAGCACGACAGAAGCACAATTTTTTATGACCAATTTCCGGATTGGCACCAAAATCTCGATTTAGTCTGGACGTCAAGCTTTTACATAAGTTTTTGGCTTTTCGAGCCTATGGCACTTTTAAACTATTTGTGTGTTTCTAGAATAACTTTCGCAGTGCAACGCCGGACACCTTTAGAGATTCGGCAAAGACATTCTCGGATATTGCTATATATGCATCGATTTCGAATTGTGCCTTCGGTCAATAGTTGAGTTGCCCGACTCCTGTGCTTGCCTCCTATGTTTCACTTTGTTCGGCTAGGTGTGCAAAGGGAGAACCACTGCGATTGTGCTTCCAGCTCGAATGGTTAAGCACCTCAGTGGAGAAAGCCGAAAACTGACTGTCATAATAGGCGTAAACTGGCCAGCGATCTGATGCGGTATCAAACTATAGATCGATACCGATTACCCCATGTTAAACGATGGGCTTTTCATAACATTGGCCGAATTGTTAATGGCTGGACTTTGATCGGTGCCGAACACTAACCGGGGGCTCGTAGCTAGCTTCCCCAGTTTAAAGCTCCTATGACTAAGTGAAAGTTATAAAGCCCGTATATCTGATTGCCTCATTTCCGCTAACACAACCACCTTCGGGTACCGAGACGTCGTCTAAGGATTGTTTTGTTATTGCGGAAACACCCTACATAGCATCTACAAGGGGGTGGAAGTCGATGATGGGCCACTTTCAACTGATAAACGGTCGTAATGGAGTCAAAATAAACATATCATCAGTGTTTGTATTTAATATATGAGGGCTGCCTTCCATAATCATCGTCATAAAGCCATAAATATGCATCAATTTGACTTAAGATTTTGGCCTGGCTCCTGTGCTTACCCCTACATTCCCGATTGTTCGGCTAGGCAGTAAAGGTAGCGCCTCTGTGATTGTTACTACCGGGCCATCCGAGTTAGTACCTCAGACTAGGTGAAGCCGAAAGCTAGCGATCTTAAATGATATAATTGGTCGGCAATGACGGAAGTGAAAATTTAGGTTCGCTAAAGAGCATATAGTTCGGGAACTTTCTCCAAACTAAATCCTCAATATTTTCCTCCCGCATTGATCGAAGCTGAGGTTTCATGATCATGATCAGCATGGCAACCAAAGAAAGGAACCTATAGCGGAACTATTTTCTTTGGAAGATGTTTCTTCATATAATATATCTCTCCGCATACCTTTGTTTACAAAACCGTATGGCCGGATTGCCTCGTTTGCCTCAAATCTTTGCACTCATAAAGGCTTTAAAAAAGTGGGACAAACACTCCCTGGCTACTGGCCGAGGAGGTCGAAGCCGATGGTCGGCCAACAAAGTTTTGTACAATGCGGATTCGAGCATTAATCATGTAAAGTAATTGGGTACATAGAATCATTACACATAAATTGTGAGCTAAAATCAATTTTTCCGCAGCCAATCTTTTAAATAGTCAATGGCATAGTCTCTTTGAGACAACCGAGCAGCTGACATAATGCTCTCATAGTTCCCTATTGGCATTGATTTCCTATCTATTAAGCCCCTGAAGGCCGAACTTGGCGAGCTCAGCTTTCGTTAGCTCTAATTCCTTTATGCGATCTTTAATTTCTTTCCGAGAAGTTTGTGTTAAACACAACAAAAATTTCCGTCAAACGGATATTGATCCTTAATTCGGCCACCCGTGCCCACATTAAGGCTCGGGGGCTACGGGGCTTCGCACTTATTATTTACAAATATTAAAGGGGCACATCGATCCCCTAATCTGGTGTTGCCACCCGACTAGTGTCTCGGGGGCTACTGTATTGCCTATTCAATGCAGAAAATTCAAAGTGCTTAGTGTTTGGCTTGACCAAACTATGGGCAAGCGCGTCTTTGGACAACAATAGGTACCATCTGGACCTATTCGGCATCCAGCTAATATATTACGGCAACTTGTCAAGACCCTCTCTCAAGGGCCCGTTCACCGATCACTATTTCCTCTAATATATTACACCGTGTTTCTATTCCTAAGTATCCTGCCGAGCTGGAAATTGATCCTCAAGCTGATTTTACGAATCGACTTGAGTCTGAGGGGCTACTAGGGTCAGCGGTTTGATTTTATCCTTCAGGTGCATCCCGGATATTAGGCCAAAACGCACCTTGAGGGCTACTGGCTATACATCTCGGCATATAATACATTGCACAATTCAGAATTGAAATCATAACAATCAGCCCATGGCCGGGGTGGTGCACCACCTCGGATACAGTCCAGCATTGGTGCTTGACTGCAAAAGATACCTCGGAAGCAGTCTGGCATAAAGCTCGGTTGCAAGTGGCTGGCTCCATAGAGGGCATCTCCAGTATTAAGCTCGTTTGAAACCTTTAACTTTTTCAAGACCAAGGTAATCTATGACACCTCGGATACAGTCCAGCGTTGGAGCTCGGAAGCGGTCCAACATTGGTGTTTGGCTGCAAAAGATACCTCGAATGCAGTCCGGCGTTGGAGCTCGGATCCGAGAGGACACCGCCGCACAGGAAACACTTCAAACACGAGGTGGGCGTAAAAATAACAAGGCATTGATAAAGGCTGATAACTTAAAGGGGCTCCTCGGATACCCGACGTGTAAACTCTTCGGATTTGCTTCAGCGATCCTCAAGATCAAAGAGAAGAAGATTTGTTGAACCAATTTTCAAGACTGACGACCGAAGATGAAGAACAGTTCGAAAGGATCGAGGAGCGTCCCCAACTTGAAGACCGGTTCATGGGGCTACTGATGGTGTCCTGGACTAAGGGGTACTCACCACCACTACTAGAATCTGGCATTTTGCCATCCGCCACCTCTTTGCCGTCTGCCAGCTGACGGCAAAGAGGCTCTTTGCCGTCTGCTTTGGTAAAGCAGACGGCAAAGAACAAGCTGATGGCAAAGAGAGTCATTGCCATCAGCTGGCTCTTTGCCGTCTGCCACCTGACGACAAAGAGGAAAAGGCAGACGACAAAGCGCCTGATGGGCCCCACAGGGCATGGTGTGGCTAGGTCAACTTCTTTGCCGTCTGCTAGCAGACGACAAAGAGGTCGGCAAAGAGGTTAACTTCGTTGCCGTCTGCTAGCAGACGACAATGTCCCTCCTTTGCTGTCTGCTAGCAGACGGCAAAGATTCTTTGCCATCTGCTGGCAGACGGCAAAGAGGTGGTCTATCTTTTTTTTTGTGAGTAAAAAAATCCGTTTCCCCCACCTCCTCTCTCTCTCCCCTCTCTCTCCGCCCGGCCCCACCCCTCTCACTCTCTCTCTTCTGTCTCTTTCCCGCCCCGCAAAGAAAGGCATAACACATAGATGTATCAACCTTTTGATTTTTTTGAAAATCTAAACTAGGTCAAAAGAATATGAAATTTGGCACGGTATTAGTTCATAAGTCCTAGAATACGTGGAAAAAGTTTAAGAAAATTTACTAAATTTTTGCATGTCTATTTTATCAAAAGAAATATGATGAACAAACACAAATCTTCTGTTGATTTCCTATTGGTTGGAACCTTTTTCCCCTGGATCGATGACATGCCAGGGGCATCCACCCCAACCATGCATCGCATGCACCCATCGTGCGTGGGGCCCTCAGCATCACTTGCATGCATCGCACGAACAGACAAGCCATCGTGCACAGGGCCCTCTTGCTCGTCCCTTATCCACCCCACCCCACGTCCTTTGTGTCTCTATCTCTCGCACCATTCTCTCTCTCCTCGGCGCAACCAACTCGCCCGCGTACCGTTCCTCTTGCCGGAGCCACCAGTCACGGGTCCTCCGGCCGGTGAACCATCCGCCACCACTGGAAGACTCCGGCCTCCCCTTCCTCTGCTTTGCCTCCTTCGGCTCCCTTCTTCTCCTACTACAACGCGCCACAAGGTCCGATCCACTCGCCGGTCACCAGCCTTGGTCCTCCGGCCAGCGAACCCTCTGCCGGCACTGATAGGCCCCCAGTCTCTCCTTCCTCTGCTCTACCCCCTCTATGAATCCTCTCTCTCCAGGAACCAGCGGGGCGGACGACGCGAGCAGGGCACGGCCACTGCGGGCCTGTGTGGGCAGGGCGGCCGGCACGGGAGGCCGCTACGAGCGACGCGCAGGCGGGCGATGGTAGAAGGGTGCGGGCGGGCGGCGCGAGCAGGGCACGGCCGGCGCGGACAGGGCGGCCAGTGTCCTCCGTTCGGCTCCGATTGCTGTTGTGGACACGACCTACATACATGAAACTAATGATGAATGGACGGACATGAACTGGACACAAACACGAAACGGATAGACACAAATGACAAACGGCGGCGTGGCTTCTATACCGCGTTATTTTTATTTTTTAATTTTAATCCCATCTTTTGCCGTCTGTTGTACCTCCTCTGACGGCAAAGACCGCCGTTAGCCACCTAACGGACTAACAGTGAATTTTGCCGTCTGTGTTCTTTGCCGTCCGCTGCTAATGGCAAAGGACCCTTTGCCGTCAGCCACCAAAAGCAGACGGCAAAGTAGCTCTTTACCGGACCTTTCTTTGCCGTCCACTTTTGCCGTCTGTGCTGGACGGCAAAGACCTTTGCCGTCCGCCATTCATGCCTTTGCCGTCCGCCATGGGAGACGGCAAAGTAGTTGATTCCTGTAGTGCACGTCATCTCCCGACCAGCTGGATCGGGCCGAGGATCCCCATGGCGGTTCACTCATGGGCTACTTCGGGCAGCCCATGCCGCACACGAGGAAGATTCCACAAGGCTTGGTGATCAAGACAAGGACTCCTCTCCACCAACATATTTAACTAGGACTCTTGTTATCCTAGGCCTCTGGTACATTATATAAGCCAGGGTCAGGCTAGTCGATAGATTATTATGACATTATTCAGCATACCCTTCGGTTTTAGACCACAACATATGATCTCGAGATAGATCAACTCTGTAATCATACACATCGAATATAATCGAGCAGGAGTAGGGATTTACCTCTTAGAGAGGGCCCGAACCTGGGTAAACACTGTGTCCCTCGTCTCCTGTTACCATTGATCCAAGAATCCACAGCTCAGGACCCCCTACCCCGAGATCTACCAGTTTTGACACCGACACCCGAGATTTGGGCCGACTGCTGAGCAGTCGGGCCGGATCTCCCGGCAACTACTTTTTTTTGGTTGGTGTTGACATTTTCTTTCTGTCTTGTCTTGGCAGAGGCCGCCGTAGATCTGCGGAAGCGTTTGGGTGAGATTGAGTCCGCGCTCCACACCAAGGAGCAGGAGTGCAGCCAGGCCGCTCAGGAGTGCAACCGCCTAGCGAAGGAGTTGGCAGACCAGGAGGAGCGGCACAAGGTAGAGGTGCAGCAGCTGAAGGACAACGAGACTCTCCTCAGGGCCGAGTTCGAGATGCAACGCTCGAACTGGTTCGAGAAGGAGAAGTTCCTGTCCGACGGCTACGGTGAGATCGAGGACATGATCGACGGTAAGTTGCTTCTTCTTTTGAATGACCGACGACTATTGCAGGAGCCGGCTTCTGGCTTTTAACTTTTTCATCTCCTTCTTGCATAGAATTATTTCCCGGTTATTCCATCGCCATCAGCCAGGCCATCGAGGCGCAGCGCGACCAGCGGAGGAGGGCGGGCGTCGCATTCCACCGAATGCATCACACAATCTTGGCGAGCAGCTTCTGGACGTGAAGACGCGTTTGCAGCCGGCCCCTCGCGCACTCCGCCGTCTGCAGCGCGTCGGGGCAGAGGTGTTGGCAACCCACTGGCCGGGCGTTCAAGTCCCCTGCACCCCCAGCCATACTGCTGACTGGCTCGAGGCGGCCATCAGGCTCGGAAGGGTGCCACGGCTCGGGCGGGCACTCGGAGGGCCTTGGAGTTTGTCAAGGCTTGGTATCCGGGGCTGGACCTGGCCCAGCTAGCCACCTTCCGGCAGGAGGCCGGACCGGAGCTAGAGGCGGTGAGCCGCGATCTCACCCGTCATGCAGTGGCGATCGTCGAGTACACCAACACGTCCATCTTCATCCCAGAGCTGGATGACGACGGTGCTGAGGTGCCGCCCAACTAGTTCGGGCTGGACCAGGAGGCGAAGAAGGATTCAGCGGAGGAGATTGCCTCCAGTGATGAGGGCGAGGACGGCGAGGATAACGCTCCGGACGACGGACTGAGCAGCCAGCCTCAGCCTGACCAAGCCTCGACCAGCGAGCCGCATGCTATCGTGCCGATTGCTGCCAGTGTCGATCAGGCTGAGACCCACCAGTCGGCCGCTCCACCACCTGATGCCTCTGCCTCTGCCAACCCGTCTAATCCGCCCGCTGCTCCTCTGGCCTAGGCGTCCATTTTATCTTTCCTGTTTTGTAATCTCTCTAACGAACAAGTTAAACTTGTGCAGTTCCACCCATTGGGGTGTATTTCAAACTCTGTTGAATGCTGGCCAAGAGCCTTTTTCTATGTAAATTAATTATTGTAGCACAAGTTTGTGCTCTGCCGGGTTCTAACTTGGTTTTGCTTTTTTGTTTGGCTTTTTCCTTTGACGCCTTCCTTTGGTTGCCGCCCTACCAACCAGACAACCGCTTTGCGGTCTGTGGCTAGGTCAGGGACTTGGCCATTTAGGATAGACAAGTACTTCGGCCGCCTAGAACATAGCAAGTCAAGCGAGAAGCCGGCCGGCCGGCTGCTCCGCAGCGGGACGGTGAGGCGAGGAGCTGGCTTGTCCTATGCCGATGCTATTTCCTTAGTCATTTTTCGTGTGGATATCATTTCCTGCCTTTAGCTCTTGCCAGCTGAACAGTCGCTCTGTGAGCTATGGCTTAAGGCAAGAGAGGGCTTTAGATGTCGGCACACTACTTGTCTGACTGCAGGTAGTATCAACATAGGACAAGGCGGCAAGCCCCCGGGCCGAGTGGTCGGACTCGGTGTTGGGCGGAGGAATGAAATAACACATTCACATGCATAATCTTATCATATAGATAAAAAGGGTAGCCCTCGAGTGCTCCTCAAGGGACTTGTTGTCTTTGCTCTTAATACAAAAGGTAGCATGGTACGTACTGCATTAACTGTAAAATCTTCGGAGGAGATTCGCGTTCTAGGGGCGCTCTGTTTCCTTGCCGGGATCGTCCCTCTTGCGTGCCCTGGGCTTCTGTGCGTCGATGAGGTACTAGGAGTCGTTTCCCAAGGCTTTGCTGATGACGAAGGGCCCATCCCAAGGGGTCGAGAGCTTGTGCTGGCCGACTGTTTGTTGGATCAGTCGGAGCACAAGGTCCCCCTCTCGGAAGGATCGTGGCTTGACCTTCCGATTGTGGTAGCGGCGTAGGCCCTACTGGTAGATGCCGGACCGGCTGAGTGCCAGTAGCCGGCCCTCCTCCAGTAGGTCGACGTCGTCTTCTCGCGCCTCCTTCGCCTCCGCCTCCTTGTACATGGTGACGCGAGGCGAGTCAAACTCAATGTCAGTTGGGATAACGGCCTTGACCCTGTACACGAGGAAGAAGGGAGGGAAGCCGGTTGCTTTTTTTGTGTGGTACGGAGACTCCAGAGGACGGCTGGCAGCTCTTCGACCCAGCAGTCGGCCGAGTGCTCCAGTGGCTCGACCAGCCAGGGCTTGGTGCTGGACAAAATGAGGTTGTTTGCTCGCTCGACCTGGCCGTTTGACTACGGATGGGCAACAGACGCTAAGTCCAGTCGGATGCCATGCGTCGGGCAGAAATGGGCCAAGGCGCCTTTGGCAAAGTTTGTGCTATTGTCAGTGATGATTCTGTGTGGTACATCGTACCGGACGGTGATATCTGCGATGAAGGTCACAACAGTCGGACCATTCAGCTTCTTGATTGGCTTTGCTTCAATCCATTTGGTGAATTTGTCCAAGGCGACCAGCAGATGGGTCAAGCCACCGTGTGCTGTCTTGGATGGGCCCACCATGTCCAGCCCCTAGACGGCAAACAACCAAGTGAGGGGTGATACGTCTCCGTCGTATCTACTTTTCCAAACACTTTTGCCCTTGTTTTGGACTCTAACTTGCATGATTTGAATGGAATTAACCCAGACTAATGTTGTTTTCAGCAGAACTGTCATGGTGTTATTTTTGTGTAGAAATAAAAGTTCTCGGAATGAGCTGAAAATCCATGGAGCAACTTTTTGGATTTAATAAAAAATATTGGCAAATGAATCAACGTTAGGGGTCTCACACCCTGTCCACGAGGGTGGGGCGCGCCCCCTGCCTCATGCGCCCCCTGAAGCTCCACCGACCTCAACTCCAACTCCATATATTCACGTTCGGGGAGCAAAAAATTAGAGAGAAAGATTCATCACGTTTTACCATACGAAGCCGCTGCCAAGCCCTAAACTCTCTCGGGAGGGCTGATCTAGAGTCCGTTCGGGGCTCCAGAGAGGGGAATCCGTCGCAGTCGTCATCATCAACCATCCTCCATCACCAATTTCATGATGCTCACTGCCGTGCGTGAGTAATTCCATCGTAGGCTTGCTGGACGGTGATGGGTTGGATGAGATTTACCATGTAATCAAGTTAGTTTTGTTAGGGTTTGATCCCTAGTATCCATTATGTAGTGAGATTGATGTTGCTATGACTTAGCTATGCTTAATGTTTGTCACTAGGGCCCGAGTGCCATGCTTTCAGATCTGAACCTATTATGTTTTCATGAATATATGTGAGTTCTTGATCCTATCTTGCAAGTCTATAGTCACCTATTATGTGTTATGATCCGTTAACCTCGAAGTGACAATAATCGGGATACTTACCGGTGATGACCGTAGTTTGAGGAGTTCATGTATTCACCAAGTGTTAATGCTTTGGTCCGGTACTCCATTAAAGGGAGGCCTTAATATCCCTTAGTTTCCAATAGGACCCCGCTGCCACGAGAGGGTAGGACAAAAGATGTCATGCAAAAGTTCTTTTTCATAAGCACGTATGACTATATTCGGAATACAGGCCTACATTACATTGATGAACTGGAGCTAGTTCTGTGTCACCCTATGTTATAACTATTACATGAGGAATCGCATCCGACATAATTATCCATCACTGATCCAATGCCTACGAGCTTTTCACATATTGCTCTTTTCTTAGTTACTTTACCGTTGCCACTGTTACAATTGCTACAAAACTGCTACTGTTACTTTTGCTGCTGTTACCGTTACTTCCATACTACTTTGCTACTAAATACTTTGCTGCAGATATTAATTTATCCAGGTGTGGTTGAATTGATAACTCAACTGCCAATACTTGAGAATATTCTTTGGCTCCCCTTGTGTCGAATCAATAAGTTTGGGTTGAATACTCTACCCTCAAAAACTGTTGCAATCGCCTATACTTGTGGGTTATCAAGACTATTTTCTGGCGCCGTTGCAGGGGAGCATAGCTCTATTCTTTGAGTCACTTGGGATTTATATCTGCTAGTCACTATGAGGAACTTGAAGGCGAGAGAACTAAGATTTTTCCTTCAACTACGAGGGGAGGTAAGGAACTGCCATCTAGCTCTGCACTTGATTCACCATCTGTTTTGAGTAATCTTGCGACACCTAAACCTGCTTCTGCTATTAATTCTAATATGTCGCATGTTATTGATGATGCCACTTCTACTATGCATGATATTTATGATGAAACTACTTCTATGCCTGATACTACTGTGCCATTAGGTGAATTTCTTGATGAACAACTTGCTAGGGGTAGAGAGAATAAAATAATTGAAACTGATATTATTGATGAAAGTGATGATGATGATTCTCCCCCTAGATATGAATTGCCTGTTGTTCCTGAGGGTTATGTTATGGATGAAGAAACCGCTAGAGATTTTATTGCTTGCAATAATAGATCTGATCTTAAGAAGTTATTAGCTAAGCTGGAACACAAGTCTCTGAATGCTAGAATGAAATATGACCCTGCTTTTGCTACTTCACCTATCTGTGTTACTGATAAGGATTATGATTTCTCTGTCGACCCTGAGATAATTACTTTGGTTGAATCTGATCCTTTTTATGGCAATGAATCTGAAATTGTTGTGGCACATCTTACTAAGTTAAATGATATAGCCACCCTCTTTACTAATGATGAGAAATCTCGCTACTACTATATCCTTAAGATATTCCCATTCTCGTTAAAGGGTGATGCTAAAACTTGGTTTATTTCTCTTGATCCTGGTTGTGTGCGTAGTCCCAAGGATATGATTTATTACTTTTTTGCTAAATATTTCCTTGCTCATAAGAAACAAGCTGCTTTAAGGGAAATATATAATTTTGTGAAAATTGAAGAAGAGAGTCTCCCACAAGCTTGGGGGAGGCTTCTCCGACTACTTAATGCTTTGTCAGATCATCCTCTTAAGAAAAATGAAATACTTGACATCTTTTATAATGGACTAACTGATGCTTCTAGAGACCACCTAGATAGTTGTGCTGGTTGTGTTTTCAGGGAAAGAATAGTCGATCAAGCTGAATTACTATTGAATAATATGTTGACAAATGAAAATAATTGGACACTTCCTGAACCAATTCCGAAGCCAACTCCGAAGACAAGAGGTGTTCTATTTCTCAGTCCTGAAGATATGCAAGAGGCAAATAAATCTATGAAAGAGAAATGTATTAAAGCTGAAGATGTTAAGAATTTACCTCCTGTTGAAGAAATACATGGCCTTAATATACCACCTATCAAAGAAATACATGGTCTTGATAACCCGACACAGGTAGTAAAGGTAAATTCTCTCTATAGATATGATAAAGTTGAAATCACGTCTACTAAGTTTGCTAGCCAATGCTTGGATGAATTTGATGACTTTATGGCTAAACAAGAAAACTTCAATGCTTATGTTGGTAGACAATTGAAAAGTAATGCTTATATGATTGGACACTTGAGTGATTATATGTCTAGAGTTAAGGGTGAACTTAAACTCATTAGTAAACATGCTTCTATGGTTACCACTCAAGTAGAACAAGTGCTTAAATCCCAAAATGATTTTCTTAGTGAATTGAATAATAATAAACATGACTTTATTGTTAGAGTAGCAACTAGAACGGGTAAAATGACTCAGGAACCTTTGTATCCAGAGGGCCACCCTAAGAGGATTGAGCAAGATTCTCAGAGAAATAATGTTGATGCACCTAGTACTTCTATAAAGAAGAAGAAAATGATAAAACTTTGCATGCTTCTAGTGAACCTGTTATAGACACACCTAAGAATCCCAATGATATTTCTATTTCTGATGCTGAAACACAATCTGGTGATGAACATGAACCTAGTGATAATGGTAATGATAATGTTCATGTTGATGCTCAGCCTAGCAATAATAATGATGTAGAGATTGAACCTGCTGTTGATCTTGATAACCCACAATCAAAGAATCAACGTTATGATAAGAGAGACTTTGTTGCTAGGAAACACGGTAAAGAAGGAGAACCATGGGTTCAGAAATCCATGCCTTTTCCTCCTAAGCCATCCAAGAAAAAGGATGATGAGGATTTTGAGCGCTTTGCTGAAATGATTAGACCTATCTTTTTGCGTATGCGTTTAACTGATATGCTTAAAGTTAACCCTTATGCTAAGTACATGAAAGATATTATTACAAATAAAAGAAAGATACCGGAAGCTGAAATTTCCACCATGCTTGCTAATTATACTTTTAAGGGTGGAGTACCTAAGAAACTTGGAGATCCAGGAGTACCAACTATACCATGCTCCATTAAAAGAAACTATGTTAAAACTTCTTTATGTGATCTTGGAGCCGCTAGTGTTATGCCTCTCTCTTTATATCGTAGACTTGAATTGAATAAGTTGACACCTACTGAAATATCTTTGCAAATGGCTGATAAATCAACCACTATACCTGTCAGTATTTGTGAGGATGTGCCTGTTGTGGTTGCAAACGTTACTATCTTAACGGACTTTGTTATTCTTGATATTCCCGAGGACGATAGTATGTCGATTATCCTTGGTAGACCCTTTTTGAATATTGTAGGGGCTGTTATTGATTGCAACAAAGGCAATGTCACTTTTCATGTTAATGGTAATGAGCATACGGTACACTTTCCGAGGAAACAACCTCAAGTCCACAATATCAATTCTATTGGGAAAATTCTAACTATTATTATTGGAAGTTTTGAATTTCCTCTTCCTACTGTCAAGAAGAAATATGATATTCTTATTGTTGGGGATGTTCATATCCCCGTTGAGGTAACCTAGTGTTATTCGAAATTTCTCCGGTTCCATGCTATTCGGAATGAGTTCGTTAACAAGACTTGATCAACCTTGCTAGTGGATTCCTTTTGATGATCATGAGATGGATGAAGTTAGAAGGCACAACCTTCTGTACCATTTTTTTACTTTTTGTTATTTAGATTAAATAAAGCAAAAATAGTAATTTATGTCTGTTTTCTGAATTATCCATGCAATAAAAAATACCCCGAAAATAAAAGTTCTCCAAATGCCCTGAAAATGAAATATGATTTTTTCTAGAATATTTGAGAATATTTGGCACTGAGAACACAACAGGGGGAGCAAGCACCTGGCCACGAGGGTTAGGGGCGCGCCCTACCCCCTGGGCGCACCCCTCTGCCTCGTGGGCCCATGGTGGCCGCCTCCACTTATTCCTGCACCCATACTCTTCTTCTTCCTCCCACAAAAATCACTATCCAGCTCAAGCATGAGTTCTAGCTCATCTTGCTGCCATTTTCGATCTCCTTGCTCAAAGCTCCATTCACAAAACTGCTTTGGGGGATTGTTCTTTGGTATGTGACTCCTCTAATGATCCAATTAGTTTTTGTTCTAGTGCTTTATTCATTGCAAATTTTTGCTGCCTAGGTGACCCTGTTCTTGAGCTTGCATGTCAAATTTATTTGGTCCTAAGTAGTTCTAATGCATGATATAGTCTCTAGGCACTTGTGGGAGTAGTTGCTACAAATTTTGTTGAGTTTGGTTTACTTTTATTTTGAGTTACTAAAATTTTCAGAAATTTTTCAGAGGAAGAAATATGTCTAGGAAAATGTACCAAGGTGGTTCTTCAAGGAAGCAAGGACCCAGGCTCGCAATACGTTAGCAGGACGATGAACCACCGAGGGAAGCTTACGTGCGGCCTTATGAATGGCCGTCAGAGGAGTTTATGGTCAAAGCAGGCATCAATGATGAATTTGATGCATATGTTTGTAATGCTGACTTCGAGGACTTCATGCAAGATAAGTGCCCTCAATACTACCATTTAACGGATTCCTTTGTGAGAAGGTTCAAATTTACATCTTCACGCAATTCTCACACTGTCCTATTTGATCTTTATGATAAATATTATACCATGGACTTAAGAAGATTTTACCACTGCTTGTAAACTCCTGCAATGGGGTAGTGTCAATGAACCTCGTAAATCTGAATATAAAGACTTTCTTGCTAGTATCACTGTGGGGGAGTCTAGAGAAATAGCACAAGCTACCATAGGGAGCATTCATTTTCCTGCCATACATTATTTTGCTCTCTTTATGGGTCTATATATAAATGGTAAGGATGAGGCATGTCATATGTGTGTGCCTAATCTTAGTGTCCTCAAGAGTGTTGTGCTAGGAGATAAACAATATAGCTTGGGGGCCATCGTTGCACGTAGGTTGCATAATAATGGTTTAACTGGAGATTTGTTTGGTGGGATTTATGCAAATCATGTAGTTAATTTTCTTGATATACCCATACATGAAGGGGATATGGAGTTGCCTCCTGCTTATTTAGATTTTAATGGTTAGCCATCAATTTCTAGGAAGGAATGAACAATTCCTCCAGTATCGACTAATCTTTGACAGACGTCGCGCTGTCCATGTTACTCTCCCTGCTCCTGCTTTCTTTGACTATCAAGCAAAAAGAAGATATATTATAACCAGGGAGGAGGCTAACAAGTATGAGAGGAGGACAGAGGTAGTTCGCCTCCAAGCTGCAGCTCATGAGGCAATGGCTATTGCATCCCAGTACGACCCCGGCTACTACTTTGATCCATGGGCGTAGACCAACTTAGGCCAAAAGTCTAAGCTTGGGGGAGTACGTATTTCTCACCGACATTACATTCATGTTCACACACTCATTCTAGTTGTCAGTGCTCGTGCTTTTTCATTGTACTATCCATGCTAGTTTAATTTCTTTTTCTTGCTTTCTTCTTGTGTGTTTGGACAACCTTATGAAAAATTAGTGGTAGCATTTAGCTAGTTTATTTTTCATGCTTGTAGTAGTATAATTAAAAGAAAACCCAAAAAGATTTCTTGTTCTTCTTTTGCTTGTTGCGAGATTTCCCGTGTAAATATTTTTATTTCTTTTCTTTGGGGGTCGAGAGTAGAAGACCATAATGAAAATGTTGAGTGGCTCTCATATGCATTATTGTTGATTTAACCAAGAGCCCATATTACATTGTCTTCTCCCTTGAATTGAATGATTCCAGATTCCAGCTTAGTCCAATGCACGTGCACTATTATTATTATCCACATCGTTCGGTCGTGCAAGTGAAAGGCAATAATGACGATATATGATGGACTGATTGAGATGAGAGAAGCTGCTATGAACTCGACCTATCTTATTTTTGTAAATATGATTAGTTCATCCTTCCTGATTTAGCTTATTATGAATAAACATGTTTGCAATGACAATTAGAGATTATAGTTGCTTATGCCATGCTTAATTAGCTAGGAGTTTATAATGGTTTACCTTGCGTGCCAACATGCTATTAAAATGGTTGTGATGTGGTATGATAGGGTGGTATCCTCCTTTGAATGATTCGAGTGAATTGACTTGGCACATGTTCATGCATGTAGTTGAAACAAAATCAACATAGCCTTCACGATATTTATGTTCATGGTGGATTATATCCTACTCATGCTTGCACTCAGTGTTGACTAATTTTGATGCATGTTCATGACTGTTGTCGCTCTCTAGTTGGTCGCTTCCCAGTCTCTTTCTAGCCTTCACTTGTACTAAGCGGGAATACTACTTGTGCATCCAAACTCCATAAACCCCAAAGTTATTCCATATGAGTCCACCATACCTTCCTATATGCGGTATCTACCTGCCGTTCCAAGTAAATTTGTATGTGCCAAACTCTAAACCTTCAAATGAAATTCTGTTTTGTATGCTCGAACAGCTCATGTATCAACTAGGGCTATCTATATCTTCCATGCTAGGCGGGTTATTCTCAAGAGGAGTGGACTCTGCTCCTCATCATGAGAAAATGGCTGGTCACCGGGATGCCCAGTCCCATGCTCAAATTAAATCAAAATAATTGCAAACAAAACTCCCCCAGGATTGTTGTTAGTTGGGAGGCACCCGTTGTTTCGGGCAAGCCATGGATTGATGCTTGTTGGTGGAGGGGGAGTATAAACCTTACCATTCTATTTGGGAACCGCCTATAATGTGTGTAGCATGGAAGATATCGAGATCTCTTGGTTGTTATGTTGACAATGAAAGTATGCCGCTCAAAATATTATTTATCTCTATTTCAAAATCAAGCTCTGATACCTCTACAAATCCCTGCTTCCCTCTGCGAAGGGCCTATCTATTTACTTTTATGTTGAGTCATCACCCTCTTATTAAAAAGCACCCGCTGGAGAGCACTGCTGTCATTTGCATGCATTACTGCTAATTTATATTGGGTATGTTTAGTCAGTCCTTGATCTTTAAGGGTGCTCTGCACATATGTTTTGCGGTCTCGGAAAGGGCTAGCGAGATACCATCTTGTTATATCATATTATTATTGTTTTGAGAAAGTGTTGTCATCCGAGATTTATTATTATTGCTTGCTAGCTGATTATGCCATTGATATGAGTAAACATGAGACCCAAGTGTTACTGTGAATATGGTTAGTTCATAATCTTTGCTGAAAACTTGAATGCTGGCTTTACATATTTACAACAACAAGACCAAACAGAGTTTGTAAAAGTTTTTCTTTATCACTTTCAGTTTGTCAACTGAATTGCTTGAGGACAAGCAAAGGTTTAAGCTTAGGGGAGTTGATACGTCTCTGTCGTATCTACTTTTCCAGACACTTTTGCCCTTGTTTTGGACTCTAACTTGCATGATTTGAATGGAACTAACCCGGACTGGCGCTGTTTTCAGCAGAACTGCCATGGTGTTATTTTTGTGCAGAAATAAAAGTTCTCGGAATGATCTGAAAATCCACGGAGCAACTTTTTGGATTTAATAAAAAATATTGGCGAAAGAATCAACGTCAGGGGGCCCACACCCTGTCCAAGAGGGTGGGGGCACCCCCTAGGGCGCACCCCATACCTCGTGGGCCCCATGAAGCTCCACCGACCTCAACTCCAACTCCATATATGCACGTTCGGGGAGAAAAAAAATCAGAGAGAAAGATTCATCGCGTTTTACGACACGGAGCCGCCGCCAAGCCCTAAACTCTCTCGGGAGGGCTGATCTGGAGTCCGTTCGGGGCTACAGAGAGGGGGATCCGTCGTCGTCGTCATCATCAACCATCCTCCATCACCAATTTCATGATGCTCACCGCCGTGCGTGAGTAATTCCATCGTAGGCTTGCTGGACGGTGATGGGTTGGATGAGATTTGCCATGTAATCAAGTTAGTTTTGTTAGGGTTTGATCCCTAGTATCCACTATGTTCTGAGATTGATGTTGCTATGACTTTGCTATGCTTAATGCTTGTGTAAGTGCATCTAGTGCCCCTTAGTGATTTTGGTGTATTGAAGACTTATAGGTTAAGGGACTGATGCATTTGTGAGTGTACACAGGTCTATAAGTGTATGAGGAGTTTGATATTTACAGAGAAAATCGACCCCTAAAAATGAAGTTCTTCAAGTGAAGACTTTGTATTTCTGAAGACTTTCTGAAAACTTTGAAAGTGAAGAAATTGGTATGACCTTGAAGACTTGGCAATCATTCGAGGAACATGAAGCGTGAAGACTTTTGTTTTCGTAGTTTCATTTTCTCTTTCTTGAGTCATAGGAAACACCATACCGTTAAAAGGGGGTCGAGGAAATACTAAGGAAAAATTTCCATGTGATGCTCAACTCAAAATCCTACACCTACCAATCCCTTTGAGTGAAGCCATTGGAAATCTCACATAGTTCAGTCAATTTCTTCAGTGACAGAGACGAAGCTCTTCTAGTCACTGAGGAATTTGTCATGACTGAGGAGTTAGAAATTCGCCAGTGCGGATTGCCTACACAGTGAGGAACATGATAGCCCTGAGGAATTTGAGAGTCAAAATTCCGACCGTTGCTGTGCTATGCGCCAGCTGTCCCAAAATATCTATCCACCTAACGGTCATATCATTGAAGGGCATTTATGTCTTATCATGTCGGGCTGCTCCCTAGGCTATAAATAGCCACCCCCTACAACCACTAGCTGGTTGGCTTCTCCGAGAGAAACTGACACTTGTCATTTGAGAGCATCCCATCCTCCGAGGACTTTGAGCGAAAATCATCAAGTGAGGAAAACCCAAACCCAACACACCAACAACCCAAAGTGATTGAGCATCACTGAAGAGATTGATCCTGCATGGATCCGATGCTTGTTACCTTTGAATATTGTGCTTCTTCCAGACGGTTAGGCGTCAAGGTCTAGAGCATCCTAGAGGAATTGTGGATCGTCGAGTGACCTAGTCTGTGAAGGTTTGGAAGTCACCTGAAGACTTATCACGAGTGATTGGGTGAGGTTTGTGTGACCTTAGCTCAAGGAGAATACAGTGAGGACTGTGTGTCCTCGAGTTTAAATACTCAGCCGCTCCAACCAGACGTACAACTGAGACAGCAGTTGGAACTGGTCTAACAAATCATTGTCTTCACCAAGCTTATTGGTTCTATTTCCTCAACTCTTTCATTTCCTCATTTCTGTTGTTGTTTGCTTGCTCATATCTGTTTGAAGACTTTGACTAAAGACTTTCTCAATTTCCTCAGTTCAATTTCTTCAGTCTGTCCGTCTTCATCCTGTGTTATCATGTGCTTACGCTTTCTGTACTCTGTGCTTGTCTTCATTTCATCATGATGACTATGCTTGTGTTCTGCTATGTTTACTTTTGAGTACTTATTCCGCTGCAAGTAGTTCTTCAGTTAGGAATTTCCTCACCAGCAAATTTCTCAGTGAACAATTCATAGAAATCGCCTATTCACCCCCCCCCTCTAGTCAATATAACGCACTTTCAATTGGTATCAGAGCAAGGTACTCCCTTGTTCTGTGTGATTTTGGTTTAACCACCTGGAGTTTTAGTTATGTCGGCCGCAGGTATGATCAAGGTCTCTGCTAGGTGTCCTACCTTTGATGGAACGGACTACCCCTACTGGAAGAATAAGATGTGAATGCATCTTGAGGCAATTGATAATGATCTCTGGTATGTTGTGGAAAATGGTGTTCCCTCAGTCACACCGTCTCTGAATGCTACTAATGTGAAGATATTCAAGCAACTCGATTCTCAAGCGAAGAATATCATATGCGGCCATCTAAGCAAAGGGCAATAAGGAAGAGTGAGTGCTTTGGAAACTGCTAAGCTTATCTAGGATAGGCTATCCAAAGTGAATGAAGGAGTCTCAACTCAACGTGACTCTCGTGTTGATGTTCTTCGCAACCTCTTCAACCGCTTCAAAAGACTCGACAATGAAATTGTTCAGCAAACCTTCGATCGCCTCACTGACATCTCAAATGAGCTTCAAGCGCTTGGCGCCACTGACATCACCGACCATGAGGTGGTGAAGAAATTGCTGAGATCGCTCGATTCTTCATTTGATACTCTGGCACTGATGATTCAAGAACGTGCTGATTACAAGTCACTTGATCCCGCTGATATCCTTGAGAGGCTAAATACTCATGAGTTCCATCTTGCTGAGAAGAGAGATCTCTATGGTTCGAGCTATGGCAGATCACATGCTCTGTAGGCCAAGGCAGTCTCTGAGTCTGAAGATGAGGACTCTGCTAGCAGCCTTGGTGATCCTGAAGAACTGAGCCAGGAACTAGCACTGCTCATGAAGAAATTTCAGAAGTTCTCGAGACGTGGTCGCTTTGGAAAATCCTCAAGGAGCAATGATTCCTCATCCAGTGACTACAAGAAGAGGCTATGCCACAAGTGCAAGAAACCTGGTCACTACATTCAAGATTGTCCTCAGTGGGATAAGGAATCAAAGAAGAAGAAATACAAGGACTACAGTTCTGATGACGCAAAGAAGAAGAAGAAAACTTCAAAGTCTTCATCATCAAAATCCTCAAAGTCTTCGTCTCACAAGAAGAGCGGCTCCAAGAAGGCTCGGGAATTCATTGGCAAGTAAATGGACTCTGAGGCTGAATTTGAGGAACATGAGGACGAGGAGGCATCTGAGGAGTCCGAGTCTGGTGTGGCGAGCCTAGCTCTTGCTACTGCATTTGTCAGCAGGTGTATCTTCAACTCTGAAGAAAATGGCATCACCAACAAGGATGATGAAGACAATGATGACTACGCTCCCACCTATTGCTTCATGGCAAAGGGTGCCAAGGTAACTAAATACGCCTCCTCTGAATCTAGTGAGGATTAATCAGATGAAAACCTCAAGCCCAGCTACTCTAAACTTGCTAAGATTGCTGTGAAACAACAAAAGGATTTTCAGAAGGTTCAAAACATGCTAGATAAAAGTGATGATATGTTGGGTGAAGAAATGGATCGCACTAAAACCTTGACTGAAAATCTTCAGAGACTTTAGTCCAAGTTTGACAACCTTCAGGGTCATCATAACACTCTCTTATCTGACGAGAAGCTTTCTTATGAATTTCTTCAAAGAAAGCAAGATCTTGAGAAGCTAAGAGTGGATTATGAAGACCTTCAAAAGGAGCGCGATTCATTACTTGCTCAACAAATTAGTGCTACTCAGGAAGAATTTGTTCCTCCATGTTTGAAGTGCATTGAACGTGAAACTGCTAATTCTTCACCTGAATGTTCAAATGCTTCTAATGCTACAAATTCTTCATCTGTCTGTGCTATCACTAATTCCTCATCTGAGGACATTGCTAGTATCACTAATGATGCAGGGCTGAAGGAATTGTACATGATAGGCATGCACAAAAGCCTCAAAGGGCATCAGACTCTTTGTGATGTGCTTAAAAAGCAGATCCTCAATAGGAACCCTAGAAAAGAGGGTATTGCCTTTGAGAGGAAACTCAAAGCTGATGGAACATATTGGAAGCCTGAGCAGTACCCCAAAACCTCATGGGTTACTGCAAAGGGATCTCTAGTTGATCCATCCAATTTATCTGGATTTTCATGTGAATCTCCTCATTCTTCTAATGAGTCATTTGACTCCAACTATAAACTGTTCAAAAATCAGAATGGTGAAGTATTTGCTAGATATGTTGGCACTAACTGCAGGAACGGTTCCCCTATGAAGAAAATCTGGGTTCCCAAAAGCTGCCTTGAAAGTCTTCAGGTGAATGTCCTCATGACTCCACCTGTGAAGAATAGGAACTCCAGATCAAATTCTTCATATGGACCAAATTCCTCATATGGATCCAAGTCCTCATACGGACCAAATTCCTCATGTGGATCTAATTCCTCAAAAGGATTAAACTCCTCATATGATCAACATCGTGCTAACCCCTCTGTTTCGCAGGGTAGAGCTAAGGGCTATGAATATGAGCATTATTCTTCTAATCATTATGTTCATAAGTCCTCGAAGAATTTCTCTGCTTATTCATATGTTTATCCTAACCCCTCTTATGTGAAACGAAGTGGACTGGCTTCTATGCCATCTTTCTCATATGGTGCTCGCAGAGTGATGAATTCCTTGCCACCCCTTCAGATGTGGGTGGTGAAGAAAAAGAACTAATCTCTTATGCAGGATCAGGTCTCCAGATGTGCTTAAAACGTCTGAAGAATTTGCTGGAGACCTGAACATTGCCTGAAAGGACACAGGCTAATCATGAAGAAATGATCCCTCATTTCTCACGTCCTCATACTGTTTATCTGTTCTATTACTTGATGAAATTGATCTGATGATATTGATGTCATATTCTTCACTGATGAAGTATATGAGTTCGTAAGTTGCACTAATTCATCTGCAGGATGATCAACCCAAGGCAAATTAGTGGGTCCTTTATAGTGGATGTACGAATCACATGACTAGTGACAAGAATCTATTGATGGATGCTCCTTTATCACCATCGCATCTGAAGCATATCATCTTCGGTGACAAAGGCAAAAGTCAGGTATTGGGTCTAGGTAAGGTTGGGATCTCAAAGGATCGACACATGGACAAAGTCATGCTTGTCGAGTCCTTAGGATACAACCTCATGTCTGTTTCAATGCTTTGTGATCTCGATATGGTTGTTGTCTTCGGCAAATATTGTTGTGTCGTGATCATGGAAGCTGACAATTCCAAAGTCTTTGAAGGCTTTAGGAGAGGAGACTTGTACATAGTTGATTTCTCTACAGGACCACAACCGGCCGTGTGCCTACTTGCAAAAGCTTCAGAAGGTTGGCTTTGGTCATGCTGGCATGAGGAATTTGCACACGCTTGCGCAGAAGAAGCATTTCATTGGCATTGAGAATGTCAAATTCCTCAAGGATCACTTATGCGGAGCCTGTGAAGCTGGAAAGATGACAAAAGCCAAGCATCCAGCGAAGACTATCATGCCTACTTCTCGACCATTTGAATTGCTTCACATGGATCTCTTTGGTCCTAATCATTATTCTGCTGTTACAAATGATGCATCTCTACATGGTTTTGTTATTGTTGATGATTATTCTCGTTACACATGGGTGCACATTGTCACTTACAAACATGAGGTGCAGGAAGTCTTCAAACAATTTTCCTCGAGGGATTCAACCAACTTTGGTGTGAAGATAAAGCACATCAGAAGTGACAATGGGACTGAATTCAAGAATTCTGGTCTTGATGACTATCTTGATGAATTTGGTATTACTCATGAGTTATCTGCTCCTTATACTCCTCAGCAGAATGGCATCGTGGAGCGCAAGAACAAAACTCTTGTTGAGATGGCTCGCACTATGCTTCATGAATACAAGACGCCTCGTCGATTCTGGAGTGAGTCAATTGATACTGCATGCCACATCATCAACAGAGTATATCTTCACAAATTCTTCAAGAAGACTGCTTATGAACTCCTCACTGACAAGAAACCCAATGTGAGTTACTTCAAAGTCTTCGGTGCTAAATGTTGGATTAGAGATCCTCATCACAATTCTAAATTTTCACCGAAAGCACATGAGGGTTTTATGCTTGGTTACGAAAAGGACTCGCACACCTACAAAGTCTTCAACAACGTTCTCCACAAGGTTGTTGAAACTATAGATGTGCGGTTCGATGAAACTAATGGCTCACAAAGAGAGCACCTACCTTCTATGTTAGATGAACCGGCGCTTGAGAAATCTATCAAGTTCAAAGCTACTGAGGATGTCATTCCTACCGAAGAATCTGGTGAAGAATTCATTCCAGAACATGAAGAACGCCGAGCTGGTGCACCTGAAGAAAATGGTGCTGAGGTAAATGCTCCTGAAGAGAATGCGGATCAAATTCCTCGAAGACAACCTGCTCATCCTCGCATTGCAAATGAAGTGCAAGTCGAGAAGATCATCGATGACATTGAAGCACCAGGTCCTCTCACACGCTCAAAAGCTTCACATTTGTCTAACTTTTGCGGGCACTTTGCTTTTGTCTCTATCATAGAGCCCACTAAGGTAGATGAAGCATTTCTGGAGCCTGAGTGGATTCAAGCTATGCAAGAAGAATTACATCAGTTCGAGCTCAACAACGTTTGGGAACTGGTCAAACGTCCAGATCCTCGCAAGCACAACATCATTGGCACAAAGTGGATCTACCGCAACAAGCAAGATGAAAATGGCCTTGTGGTGAGGAATAAGGCATGACTTTTATCTCAAGGCTACACACATGTTGAAGGAATTGATTTTGATGAAACTTTTGCACCTGTTGCTAGACTTGAGGCTATTCGCATATTACTTGCTTATGCTAACCATCATGATATTATCTTACAACAAATGGATGTGAAAAGTGCATTCCTCAATGGTAAGCTTGAGGAAGAAGTATATGTTGCTCAACCCCCAGGTTTTGAAGATCCAAAGCATCCTGACAAAGTCTTCAGACTCAATAAGGCCATGTATGGCCTCAAGCAGGCCCCTCGGGCATGGTATGATACTTTGAAGGAATTCCTCATGAAGAAAGGCTTCAAACCCGGTTCACTCGACCCAACTCTTTTCACTAAATCTTATGATGGTGAATTGTTTGTGTGCCAAATTTATGTTGATGATATCATTTTTGGCTGTACTGACCAACGTTACAATGATGAATTTGCCTATATGATGAATGAAGAATATCAAATGTCTATGATGGGAGAATTGAAATTCTTTTTAGGTCTTCAAATTCGTCAACAGCGCAATGGCATATTCATATCTGAGGAGAAATACCTCAAAGATGTATTGAGGAAATTCAGCATGCAAGATTGCAAAGGGGTCAAAATTCCAATGCCCACAAATGGCCATCTATGCACTAATGAAAATGGTAAAGACTTCAATTAAAAGGTATACCGCTCCATGATTGGCTCTTTATTGTACCTATGTGCATCTAGGCCAGATATTATGCTTAGTGTTTGCATATGTGCCCGATTTCAAGCTACACCGAAGGAATCACACCATAAGGTTGTGAAGCATATTCTTAGATATCTAGCTCACACACCAACACTTGGATTATGGTATCCCAAGGGCTCTTCATTTGATCTCATTGGATATTCAGACTCTGACTATGATGGTGATCGTGTGGACCGCAAGTCAATGTCAGGCACATGCCATTTCCTCAGACGATCTTTGGTCTGTTGGTCCTCGAAGAAACAGAACTATGTATCACTCTCCACTGCAGAAGCTGAGTACATTGCTGCTGGATGATGCTGTGCTCAATTACTATGGATGAAGCAAACACTCAAGGACTATGGCATCAACATGAAGAATGTGCCTCTCTACTGCGACAATGAGAGCGCTATCAAGATTGCTCATAACCCAGTTCAACACTCGAAGACAAAGCACATTCAGATTCACCATCATTTTCTTCGTGATCATGTGTTGAAGGGTGACATCTCCATCGACCACGCAAGCACTGAAGACCAGCTGGCCGATATCTTCACTAAGCCCTTGGATGAGAAGAGATTTAGCAAGTTGCAGTGTGAGATAAATATCCTAGAATCTTCGAATGTTCTCTGAAAAGGACATACATCCTAACACTTATGCTGACTTGATGACTTAGATGTGCAACACACAAGTAATGTGTCTCTTCGATCAATGAAGACTAACCCTCTAAGTGTGAAGAAATTAATGAAGAAATAGATTCTCAGAGCCCTACGACAATTGTATGCGGTGTCTGAAATCAGCTTGCTTATACGGTGGGTTACGCCACCAACCAAAGTTAAAAATCTTCAATTTGAGTTTTTCTTCATTTTTTGAAATTCCTCAGTTTTTTCAAATTCTTCAACTTTGCATTGTCTTCACCCTTTCTGGCGTTGTTCTTCATTTGAATATATATATATACAGACGGTCTATTTTGCTAATATTAGCAGAATAACTATTCTGCACACCACTTCCGCACTGCACGCTGAACGCAAGTGCACATCATTCTTTGAACCAAGTGTGCTGCAGTACTCACACGAGTGAACTTCTCATCGGAAAAAACTACACGCGTTATTTTTTCGGTACTGTTTTCGCTCTAATTTTTTTAAACATTTATCGGAATGAGGCGTGTAATATACCGTTGAAAAGCTATGTATTAGGCGCAACTTTGCTATGTTGAACACTTTTCGAGATTCCACACGGTTTAAGAGCAGTTTTAAAAATGGTGCGGTGGATGACGAGTGGCAGCGAGCGTTTTTTCGTGTTTTTTTTCTAAATCGCTGGTCGGAATGAAGCAAATGATATGCCGTTGGACAAATATCATAGAGGCGCATCTTTTCCATATATAAATCTTTCTCTAATTCGTTACGGTTTAAGAGCAGTTTCAAATTTACTAAATCGCGGAATTCTGTTTTTCAAGTTTTTTAAAATTTTCGGTACTGTTTTCGCTCCAGTTTTTGAACCGTTTGTCAAAACGAGGCGTGTGATACGCCGTTGGAAAGCTACGAACGAGGCACAACTTTCATATGTTGAAATATTTTTGAGATTGTTTACGATTTTAAGTTAATTTTGAAAATCGTGCGGCGGACGACGAATGGCAGCAGCCGTTTTTCACGAATTTTTTGCAAACCGCTGGTCCGAATGATTCAAACGATACGCCGTTGGAAAGATATCAACGAGACGCAACTTTTTCATGTAGAACACTCTCTCTAATTCATTATGATTTAAGAGCAGTTTCCAAATTACCGAAATGCAGACACTCTATTTTTCACGACACCAAAATCGACGAGGTGCACTGCATCGGACATAAAACTGCACTGCTTCAGTCTGAATACCGCACTGCATTTGCATGATTTTTTAAATGCATTTTTATTTTTAAATGTCTGTACTGAAAAAGTTCTTCGTGGTGGAGTTTTTTTGTAGACCAAAGTGCATTGCATTTTTGCATGTTTTTAAATGCACTTTGTTTGAAATGGACTGTACCGAAGATTCATTCGTAGTGGACTTTTTTCAAGACCAAAGTGCCCCGCATTTGCATGATTTCTTAAATATATTTCTTTTAAAATGTGTGCACTAAAAAGTCCTTCGTGGTGGACATTTTTGTAGACCAAAGTGCACTGCATTTTTGCATGTTTTTAAATGCACTTTGTTTTAAAATGTGTGTAGTGAAAAGTCCTTCGTGGTGGACTTTTTTGTAGACCAAAGTGCACTGCAGTTTTTGCATGTTTTTAAATGCATTTTGTTTTGAAGTGTGTACTGAAAAGTCCTTCGTGATGGACTTTTTTGTAGACCAAAGTGCACTGGAGTGTTGCATGTTTTTAAATGCATTTTGTTTGAAATCTAAAGAGTCCTTTGTAGTGGAAATTTTTCAAGACCAAAGTGCACCGCATTTGCATGATTTTTAAATATATTTTCTTTTAAAATGTGTGCACTGAGAAGTCCTTCGTGGTGGACATTTTTTGTAGACCAAAGTGCATTGCATTTCTTCATGTTTTTAAATGCATTTTTTTAATGTGTGTAGTGAAAAGTCCTTCGTGGTGGACTTTTTTACAAGACCAAAGCGTACTGCATTTTTGCATGTTTTTAAATGCATTTTTGTTCTAAATGGTGTACCATTCCTCCAAAAATAATAAAAAGTGAACTACTCTGTACATTTTTTTACAAAGCGAACTCCTTTTTTTTGCAAAGTGCACCGCAAAGGTTTTCTTAATGAGCTGCGATTTTAACAAATTATACACCATGTCCTTACAAAATTGCAAAACAAAAATCCTCCAAAAATAATAAAAAGTGAACTCCTCTATACAATTTATTTTACAAGTGAACGCCTTTGTTTTTGCAAAGTGCACCGCAAATGTTTTCTTAGTGAGCTGCATCGATTTTAACAAATTATACACCATGTCCTTACAAATTTGCAAAAAAAAAATCCTCCAAAAATAATAAAAAGTGAACTCCTCTATACATTATTTTACATAGTGAACTCCTTTGTTTTGCAAAGTGCACCACAAAGGTTTTTTTAATGAGCTGCATCGATTTTAACAATTTATACACCATGTCCTTACAAATTTGCAAAAATAAATCCCTCCAAACAAAAATAAAAAGTGAACTCCCCTATAGAATTTTTTTACAAAGTGAACTCCTTTGTTTTGCAAAGTGCACCGCAAAGGTTTTCTTAGTGAGTTGCATCGATTTTAACAAATTATACACCATGTCCTTACAAATTTACAAAAACCAATTCCTCCAAAAATAATAAAAAGTGAACTCCTCTATACATTTTTTTACATAGTGAACTCCTTTGTTTTTGCAAAGTTTTTTTACATAGTGAACTCCTTTGTTTTGCAATTTTTTTTTACATAGTGAACTCCTTTTGTTTTGCAAAGTGCACCGACAAGGTTTTCTGTGTGAAGGGCATCGTTTTTTAACAGATTATGAACTAGTCCATACAATATTGCAAAAACAACTCCTCCAAAAACAATAAAACGTGAACTCCTCGGTACAATTTTTTTCACAAAGTGATCCACATAGACAAAGGGAACCTGCACGGCACAAGTGACAAACTACACAATACTTCAAGAAAAAAGAGACAAACTACACTTGAGCATCCCCGGTCAACTATGCTCTACACTGCATATCTAAACATAGAAATTGTTATGAGCTGCACTGGGGGAGCACTAATCGAGCTACACGACCTCCAACTTCTGAACCGAACTCCAGCTTCGACCAGTGCATGCAGGATGATCGGCTCGGAGTGGGCAGAACATGCAAGATGCAAGATGCATCAGCTGCTGCAAAATGCGGCAGTGATTTCCATACCTCAGTTGATCTGCATCAGCACCCGTTCGAGATTGAATCAGAGTGAAAGAAGCGGCATTCTCCAACTCACTGTTCAATTTAAGGACAGTCATCCAAAAGGGACAGAATAAATAGAAATCAAAACTATATTTTGGAAGCGAGTCGAAACAAAAACCCACACAATTCCTGGATGGTAGAACACTCAGCAGCACGTCGGGGCTATTCGGAGCAGGAGATGATTGCTCCTGGGCAGGAGATGATTAGCCCTGTACCGTACGACCAAGTCTCTCCTGCGTATATCCGTCTGCCTGTCTTTGTGCAGTTTACAAGAGTAAGTCTGTCAACAAAATAAAAATACGTCGCACGCTTACTTACAAAAAACGCACCAAAAAACTGGGGGTGGGGGTGGGTGGTCTTGCCCTTTTCTGAAGATCCAAGTAAACATATATGCAGTGGAGGTGAGGTAGTGCTGGGTGATGTCGTTGTACTTTGTAACAATACTGTAAAATCACCAAGTACTCATCGCAAAAAAGTAAAAAATAAAAATCACCAAGTACTGACGGAAAACCATAAATAGATTTCTCTGTCACACACCACATAGAGTAAACACGTACGTGCGCGAGGGAATCACGCATCCTTATAGAGCCATTAACTAATACGTAATCAGCATTGCTGCATGTGTTTTATGAATGCATTATCGTCAGAGAGAGTACAAAAACATGCGACTTGGTATAATGGTATATATGAGTCACACGCACTTACCTGACGAAATGCAACGCCTGCATGCACTCCGAGCCGATCATCCTGCAAATCGACAGACGAGCCGATCATCCTGAACCGACCTCCAATTGTTCTTCGTACGAGCTGCACCCCCACCGGCAGTAATACACGCCCATTTATATAGTAGAAGCTTTCAATGCCGTGGGCAGAACTGCAGCCCCCCTGTTGGTCGAGCTACACTTCCCCATTGGCAGTACTGCACGCCCATGTGCAGAGTTAGAATCCTTCGACAGCATGGGCAGAACTGCAGGTCCCCGCTGGTCGAGCTGCACTTCGCCGTGGGCAGAACTGCACTTCACCGACGGACCTCTTCGCGCCCCTCTCCTCCTGCAAAATTAAAAGCTTCTGAATTGCATGTAGCGGACCAGCACGAACTGAACGAGGATCTCGCCGCCGATGCAAGACGAAGGAGACAAGGAGGAGAGAGTAAACTCCGGGTAGGGGATGACGTAGTGGTGGTGGCGCCACTGCACAGAGAGAAAGTTAGAGGGGTGGGGGCGGCTGGAGGCGTCGGAGTCGAGCAGCTATCTGGATCCGGTGGTGGGGAGACGTGGGATCCACGGCGGTGAGGAGTGTTGATGCAGTGTGGCTCGCGTGGTGAATGCACTGCGGCTCGCGTGGTGATGCAGTGCGGGAGGGGATGAGCATGTCTCATGGATGAAGCCACGTTTGGTACCGAACTACATGCTGGCACCGTGTTTGTGGCTACCGCTCGAGGGTGGACTGCAGCAGCGCCGTTGAGCTTGGTCAGGGGCGGGGGCGCTAGACGGTGTCGCACGGCAGAATCGAGGCTGTGGAGGCCGGGTCTAACACCCCGGATATAACTTTTCATCTTTGTAACTCCAACTCTTGCCATTTTAGGCTATGTGATATGATTTTCCCTTCATGGTTGGGTTTTGTCTTTTGTTTTGCATTTTATTTATGTTGTGCATATCATATCATGTCATCATGTGCATCTCATTTGCATACGTGTTCGTCTCATGCATCCGAGCGTTTTCCCCGTTGTCCATTTCGCAATCCGACACTCCCACGTGCACCGGCGCACCCCTCTTGTCTCTTTTCGTGTGCGGGTGTTGAACGTTCTCGGAATGGACCGAGCCTTGCCAAGTGGCCCTGGTATAGCACCGGTAGACCACCTGTCAAGTTTCGGGTCATTTGGAGCTCGTTTCGTACTTCAACGGTTATCCGCATATCCGCAAAGACCTTTTTTAAGTTGCAGCCCCAACACCCCTCCAAAACAGCCCAATAACCCATCTAACTCCCCTCCATGCTCTCCGTCGACGGATCACGATCGTGTGGGCGAAAACCGCACCTCATTTGGACACTCCTAGCTCCCTCTACCTATATATATGCCTCCCCCTCCGAAATTCACGGGCAAACCCTAGACGAATCCCTCTCCGCGCCGCCGGACACGTCCGGATCGGACCGGCCCGCATCGCCGCCGGCCGCGCCAGGCCCGCAGGCCCGTCCCCGGCCCCCGAAGCCCGTCCGCTCCGCCCGGACTCCGCCGCCTCCCCGCGCGACCGCCTCCGCCGTGGGTCGCCGCCCGGTCGCCGCCTCCGCCGCGGGTCGCCGCCCGGTCGCCGCGCCGGCCTCCGCCGCCCGGTCCCCCGGCCCGCCTCGCCGCCCGTCGCCGCCGCCGTCCCGGAGCCGGCGAGCTCCCGCGCCGTCGTCCCCCTCCGCCTCCGGCAGTCGCCGCCCCGGCCATCTCCCTCCTCCGGCCGCCGTCGCCGCAAGCTCCGACAACCGCGCCCTCGATCCGCGCCAGATCTGATCCACTCCACGGTTGACTTCTTTCTCCCCGAAATTCCACTAAGTCATTTTCTGCATTAATTTTGTTGCATCTTCATAGCATCATATCTTCGCACCCGTGGCTCCGTTTTGGGCGTGTAATATACCGAATTGTTCGTCTCGAAGAGTACATCATTTTGTTACATTGCATCATTTGCATTTGAGCTCATCTTGATGCCCGAAATGCTGTTGGAAGAGGGCTTCATAATGTTAGTTTCAGATTCTTATCAGAACGAGCTCTTTTGTCATTTTTGCCATGATTGATGTGTGTATCCTATGGACTTGGTCCCTAAATGTGTTTTGAACTAGGCTATGTCTTCTTTACAGAGGTGCTTACCATGTATTTTTGTGATCAATGTGGTGACTAGCACAAGCATGCAAACTAGGCTTCGTGATAATGCTGATTTTAGTTCCTGTTCTGCTGTAATTTTGATGCCATGTAAACATGTTGCTATAGAGAGATACATGCATAATTTGAGATACTTCAGTAAGGGTGTTTTGAATACATGGTTTTGCTCTATCCATCCATGGTCCTGGTTGCAATTATGGAGTAGTCTAGCATGTCATTTTCGTGCTATACTTTTTCTTCAAAATGTTTCCTGGTAGATTGTTTACATGTTATTCAATTTGGCCGAGGTTGTTGTAGTTGGTCCGGGTATGCTATGATGTCGTTTCTTGCCATGTATAGCTTCTATGACATGTCTTCTTAATGGATGTATGCTTAGTTTATCATGAAATGCTCTGTAGTGAGTGCATCGAGCTCACGAAGGTGCCTTCGTAATTATTTCAATGTCATGCTTCGTTTGCTGAATCTGTTAACGAAACTTGCTATGTTTACGTGGGTGCCATCATATTTTCTGGTCCTTTTTGGCTTATGGTCAGTAAGGGACTTTTAATCTATGCTTTGAGTAGATTCATGACATGCCTCGCTTTGCTATTATAAGTTCCTGTAGCATGTTGATAACCTGCTCTGAACATTGCTTCGTGCTGCTGTTTATGCCATGTCCAGCCTGATAATTTTTTTGCACTTTCTCCATGCTTGTTTGAACCTGTTATGATGTGAATTAGCCGTAGCTCAGTGTTCCTCTTTTGTAAAGCATCTCCTGTAGATAATCTCCATATGCTTTGTTTTTATGTTGGGATGCTGTAGCATAGTTTCTTGTTGCATGCAAAGTAGCATCGTGCTATTAATCGCAGCTTTGTGTCATTCTTGTTTTGCTTGTCATTTGCAAACCGTGCATCCGTTCCCAGTGATCTTTATATCGATTTCAACCGAAATCATCTCATCTTTCCAGCGGCATACTTGGTTTGCCAAGTTGATGCCTTGTTCATCATTTTTCCTCCCGAAGCACGCATATGCATTGCATATCACATCTCGCATATCATGACATGTTTTGCATCATGTTGTTTGTGCATTGCACCGTGATTTATTGTGGTTCCTTGCTTGTGTTCTTGCTTTGGGTAGAGCCGGGAGATGAGTACGTGCACGAGGAAACTGTTGAGTACGCTTACGAGGATCCAGCCTTCGACAACTCTGAGAACCTTGCAGGCAAGATAACCATACCTTCGATATCACTTCTATCTTTGCTTGCTAGTACTCGCTCTATCGCTATATTAGCTCTACCTGCCATTGTTTACCATGCCTACCTATTGCCATGTCAAACCTCTAACCATCCTGTCCTAGCAACCGTTGATTGGCTATGTCACCGCTTTTGCTCAGCCCCTCTTATAGCATTGTTAGTTGCAGGTGAAGATGAAGTTTGTTCCTGTTCGGAACATGGATATTTTGGGATATCACAATATCTCCTGTTTAATTTAATGCACCTTATATACTTGGTAAAGGGTGGAAGGCTCGGCCTTATGCCTGGTGACTTGTTCCACTCTTGCCGCCCTAGTTTCCGTCATACCGGTATTATGTTCCTTGATTTTGCATTCCTTACACGGTTGGGTGATTTATGGGACCCCCTTAACAGTTCGCTTTGAATAAAACTCCTCCAGCAAGGCCCAAACTTGGTTTTACCATTTGCCACCTAAGCCCTTTTTCCCTTGGGTTTTCGCGAGCCCAAGGGTCATCTTTATTTTAACCCCCCCGGGCCAGTGCTCCTTCGAGTGTTGGTCCGAACTAAGTAGACTGCGGGGCCACCTCGGGGAAACTTGAGGGCTGGTTTTACTCGTAGGATGTCTCATCCGGTGTGCCCTGAGAACGAGATATGTGCAGCTCCTATCGGGATTTGTCGGCGCATCGGGCGGCTTTGCTGGACTTGTTTTACCATTGTCGAAATGTTTTGCGAACCGGGATTCCGAGACTGATCGGGTCTTTCCGGGAGAAGGTCTATTCCTTCGTTGACCGTGAGAGCTTGTGATGGGCTAAGTTGGGACACCCCTGCAGGGTATATAATCTTTTGAAAGCCGTGCCCGCGGTTATGAGGCAGATGGGAATTTGTTAATGTCCGGTTGTAGATAACTTGACATTTGACCTCTTTAAAATGCATCAACCAAGTGTGTAGCCGTGATGGTCTCTTCTCGGCGGAGTCCGAGAAGTGAACGCGGTTTGTGTTATGCTTGACGTAAGTAGTTTCAGGATCACTTCTTGATCGCTTATAGCTTCTCGACCGACGCGTTGCTTCTCTTCTCGCTCTCACTTGCGTATGTTAGCCACCATATTTGCTTAGTTCTTGCCACAGCTCCACCATATTACACCTTTCCTACCTATGAGCTTAAATAGTCTTGATCTCGCGGGTGTGAGATTGCTGAGTCCTCGTGGCTCACAGATTCTACCAAAAAAAATGCAGGTGCCGAGGAAACTGGCGCAGATGGCGCAACTGAGCTGAAGTGGGAATTTGATGAGGCCCTTGGTCGTTACTATGTATCATTTCCAGATGATCAGTAGAGGTGCCCAGTCGGGGCGATCGGGGATCTAGCATTTGGGGTTGTCTTCTTTTCTTTTGAACTTGACCGTAGTCGGTCTATGAGTGTACTTTGAATGATGTATGAACTTAAATTATGTATTGTGTGAAGTGGCGATTGTAAGCCAACTCTCTTTATCCCATTCTTGTTCATTACATGGGATTGTGTGAAGATGACCCTTCTTGTGACAAAACCACCATGCGGTTATGCCTCTAAGTCGTGTTTCGACACGTGGGAGATATAGCCGCATCGTGGGTGTTACACCGGGCCTCCTAGGGTGGGGTCGAGGCCATGGACGGGGTCGAGCGGCGTCTCCCGGCAGGGCAGAGGCTGTTGATGCCGGCGAGTGCGTGGCGGGGCCGTGGCCATGGCTGGAGTGGGGCGGGGTCGGGGCCGTCGCTTGGGCGGCGCTGCAGGTCGGAGGCGCATGGGGGAGATGCGAGCAGCATGACAGGGGGGAAGCCGGTGGCCGGGAGGAGTAGGAGGCGGGGCGGCGCCGGCCGAGAAGAGTAGGAGGCGGGGCAGCGTGGGCTGGGAGGAGGAGGAGGCGGGGCGGGGCCGGCCGGGAGGAGGAGGACGCGGGGCGGCGCCTGCCGGGAGGAGTAGGAGGCGGGGCGGCACCGGCCGAGAGGAGTAGGAGGCGGGGCGGCGCCGGCCGAGAGGAGGAAGAGGCGGGGCGGCGCGGGCAGGATTTGGGTCGTGCGGGATGGGAGGTGGAGGTGGAGTGAGCGGGTGGGTGGGCGGACACTAGTGAGCGGTGGCTTTTTTTGGTTGCTCCGGTTTGACGGAGTGTTAGCAGAATAAGCGGGTTTGATGTGCAGAATAAGGTCTTAAGGGTGTTATCATAATAGACCCACCATATATATATATATATATATATATATATGTATGTATGTGTGTGTGTGAGTTTATGTCCTCTATAGCATTCACTTATTGCTAATTCTTCAAGCTGTTTTCTTCTGCTAAGTGAATGTGATCAGACCCTTCCCCCTCTATGCTAAACTCAAGCCAGTCTGTTCACAAATTCTTCATTTGCGTTCTATTTGAAACTCGTTCAAAATCTTCACTGTGTCCTTGATAGCTGAATAAATTGCAAACGGAAATTTTAACTTATCTTATCTAAATTTTCGGTTTTGTCACTCAAACCATTCCGCATCCCACGACAATACTTATCTATTCAGACACGATCTTACACGATCGCCACCTCTCACTACGTGCACTACTAGGAAAAGCCTAGCAGCAGCGCGGGTTTTGGGCCTATTAGTAGCGCGGGGGCCGGCGCTACTAATAAGGCGCTACAGCTAACGTATAGCAGTAGCGCGGGTGCCACCCGCGCTACTACTACGTTCGATAGTAGTAGCGTGGGTAAAAACCCGCGCTACTACTAATCTCTAATCTCTGATTTTTTTTTGAATTATTTCAATTTTTTTTCGATTTTATCCCTAATTTTCAAATTTCTGAATTATTTTAACCTTAAATCTCTAATCACCCCTCATCGCTGCTCAATTTAATCTCTAATCTCTAATCACCCCTCATCAATCCAAATCATCTAACTTTCCAGACGGTCACCCATCCTCTCACTACTCCAGCCTGAGCACGCTTAACTTCGGAGTTCTATTCTCCCTCGTTTCCAAGTCTGCAGTTGTTGTTTTCCTGACAATAGTAAGATGTCAATCCTATTAACCTCAGGAATTTAGCTTGAGCATGAAGTCACACATTTCACTTTTTGAGTTTGAAACTATTGTTCTAAAAAATTAGTAACACTAATATTTCTTGAATAATTAGTTTGACCATTGTTTGACCATAGTTTGACCATAGTTTGACCAGATTTTACCAAAATTCAAAAAAACTGAAATAATTATTTAGTAACTCTAATATTATTGAATAATTAGTTTTGACCATATTTTGACCAGATTTAACAAAAATTAAAAAAAACTGAAATTTGATGAATTTTTTGCCTCCAGATCTTAAAAGCCGAGTAACTTTTTTCTGTTAGGTTTTTGAGGATTTTGAAAATGTTTAATGGGGTTCCCTCAGTTGAATTTGGATGTAACTTTTCAAGTAGATGATTTTTCATATAAAAAACTTTTTCATCCGAGTTAGTATGCAAAAGTTATGCCCATTTTTACAAATTCTCGAGAGATTTTGCAAATAAAGTCGAAATTCATATTTGCAAATTTTCCCAACAACTAGACCACATATCACATGGGAAACTTATTTTCTTTTATTTTTTTGACATTTTCATAATTTTCTTTTATTTTTTTAAAACTGAAAAGGCGATCCACGGGAGGGGGGGTAGAGTTTGAAAATGGGACCTTTAGTACCGGTTGGTGGCTCAAACCGGGACTAAAGGTCTAACCTTTAGCACTAATATTTAGTAACACTAATATTCTTGAATAATTATTTAGTAACACTAATACTTCTTGAATAAGTAGTTTCACCACAGGTTGACCAGATTTGACCAAAATTGAAAAAAAAAACTGAAATCATATGCAAAAGTTATATTATACGTTTTTTCAAGTTTCCTTTTAGAATAACTTTCTTCCATAGGCCGCCAAATTTGACTAGATTGACCAGATTTGACCATCTTGAATAACTTTTTTTCCTTTTAGAATTTGAGGATTCTAAAAATTTGCAAACAGGCCATAGGCCGCCAATATCGGATGCGGATTTTCGTGCTGAACATTTTGATATATTATACGTTTTCTCTGACATCGTATGCAAAAGTTATAACCATTTTCTATTTTCCCTACACTTTTTGCAAAACATGTCGTAGTACATGTAGTAACATAACTACATCTCGAAGGATTTTAATTTTTGAAGTTTTTATCATTTTCTTCTGCTTTTTACAAAACTGAAAAGGCAATCCACGGGGGGTAGAGTTTAAAAAACCCAGTATTTAGTAGTAGCGCGGGTTTTTACCCCTCGCTACTACTATGGCATGTCCCCGAGGGGCACGGTTGAGACCGATTAGTAGTAGCGAGGGGTAAAAACAGGCGCTACTACTATGGCATGGCCCAGGGGCATGGTAGAGACCACTTAGTAGTAGCGAGGGTTAAAAACCAACGCTACTGCTATCAACTTAGTAGTAGCGAGGGTTAAAAACCCGCGCTACTACTATGGCATGTCCCGGGAGGCACGGTAGAGACCACTTAGTAGTAGTTCAACTTAGTAGTAGCGAGGTTTAAAAACCCGTGCTACTAGTAAGTAGCAGTAGCGAGGGTTTTTAGTAGTAAGCGTCTATGTATAAGCTTTTCCCTAGTAGTGGTGGGTGACACATGTCAAGAGAATGAGAAGGGCCAGGGAAACGTTCGTCCGATTTCCTCGGGCGTACAATTTTTCACTCCCACTATAAATACCCCCGCCTCTTCCTCACTTCGTTTACTCCACTCGTTCTCACTCCCGCTCGAGCTTCTCAAACCCTAGCGTTGTCGCTACTTCATCGCCGCCGGTGAGGAAGAGCTTCACTGCCTCGACCTCGTCGCCGACGTACTCGCGCCGGTTAAGGATTTCTTCACTCCGCCGCCGCCTAGCTGTCTTCCTCTGCCGAGTTAGGGTGTGGAAGATCTGAACTAATGAACTTCACATCTACACTTGCTAGTTCGTCGTGTTCTTCATCAAGGGTAATTAAAAGTTACTTTTACTGCCCTCTTTGATTCAATTGTTTTCTTGAAAATCTTCAAAGGTGTTTATTCCTCAAATCTTCACACACTGAACACCTCACATGTCATCTGCTCTTGATTGGTTTCTCTAAGCAATGATTTTTTTCAAGATTCCTCAATTGTGTGGATGTTCAATCTATACAACTCTAGAACCTAAGACAAAGAACACTTAGTGAAATTCTTCAAGACTCATCTGGTCAAATTCCTCAAACCTATTCTTTTTGAAAAACCTTCTGAGAATGCATATGACCTCTCCAAATTCCTCGTAACTATACTCTGTTCACAGGTACACATGTCCGCTGCTGAATCACTAGGTTCTCATCAACTTAACTCATTTGCAGCGTTCCTCGAAGAAAAGTTGCATACCTCTTCAGAAACTTCAGTTGTTCATATTCCTCAGCTGAAGAAAATGGCTGACGGTAAGAAGCCACAGAAGGGTGGAAAGAGGCCTGAGGTCAATACTGCGTTTGAAATCCCTGAGGACATTTATGTTGGGTACTGTACACCCCCTGAGGAGGATAGAAATCAGCACAAGGTGCGTATTCAGAAGATTGAGAGGAGATAGGCACGGGAATGGAGGGAGTACGGATATGTTACTCCCAAGTATATGAAGAAATTCGCACTCAACCCTCCATGCCCAAGACCTCCATTGGCACCTAGCCAATTGGCAGATCCCACCAACCTCAAGCGCGGTGAGGATTATCCTGATGAATGGGCAAAGCGCTAGGCCAAACTGGCCAAACAAACAAAGGAAGCAGTGAGGAAATTTAATGAAGACTCTGCTGCTGCTGCTACCGCTTCTGAGGCCTATGCTAGCAAGCCGAAGAAGGCGATGGCTAAGAAGCCTGTGCATAAGCCAAGTGCTTCTCCCTCAATGCCCTCATGGCCAAGTTCCTCAGCAATGCCCTCACGGCCAGATTCTTCAAAGCCCTCACAGCCAATTCCTCAAACTGTTCCTCCTTCAAAGTCTTCAGCTCCTCCGACAAAGTCTTCAGCTGCTCCGACTAAATCCTCTGCACCTGTGCATCTTGCCACGTGCCAAAGGACTACAGGCATCTCAATTTCCTCAGGAGCTTCTGCGAGTTCCTCAGCTGCACCAACTTCCTCAACTATCCCTTCTCTGCTGAAGAAAAAGGCCACTGCTGGACGAGGCCCTCGACCAAGTCCTCATAAGAAGAAGGTCGCCTTTCAAGTGCCCTCTGATGACGATGAGGCTGATGATGAAGAACTTGCCGAAATTATCAGAGACAGGCAGGCCAGGGCCGCTAGAGCCAAAGGCAGCAATGTGCCACTGCTATTGGATCCAAAGTTGATCCTCGACTTCATTGATATATGGCACAAGGACCCAAACACGCCTTTGCCGGAGATGAACCTCACTCCTGGTCAAAGTCATGTCTTGACTGCCTTCATTGAAGAAGAGAAGTGGAAATATGAAGAAGGAAGAAGACTGAAGAAAGCGCAGTATAAGAAGCAGCGTTACCTAAAGGACAATGTCCTCACTCTTACCCCTGATCAACTCATTGCCTTGCAAGCTGAGATCAAGCAACTGAGTGATGAATTCAATCACTACTATGCTGATTGGAAGGGCGCCAAGGTCCGGTTCGTCAAGCTGATGAAGACATTCACTTCAAGTGTTGCTGCTCCTGTGCACATTGAAGTCACTCCGGCTGTAGCATCTGCTCAGCCCACTGAAGAACATGTCAGCACCGCTGATGACAATCAGGCTGCTGAAGAAAATGCAAGTACCAGGGCTGATGACTGCATTCCAGCCGCTGAAGAAATTGCCAGGGCATCCACTAGTGGTGCGCCTGAAGAAAGTGAAGATGTCAGGGCAACTGCATCAGTTACGCCTGAAGAAACTGAAGCAAATTCCTCTGCTCCTCCTGCGCCTACACCAACTCTGATCCTTCCATCAGAATCAGATGCGAAGAAGACCAAGGTTGCAAAGCATGCAGCTATGAAGAAAAGGAAGGCATCAACTTCATCAGATCTTCAACTCCGAATAAGATGAAGCCTCTGACAAGCTCAATTAACAATCCAATTGATGTTGTTCTTGTCTCATTCATGCCATCAAAGGACCTTGTTCCTTATGATGAAGAATATGTGATTCCAAGTGAATCCAATGAAGAAAATGCTTCTGCTGCTTCGTCAGAGCAGTTGGATGAAGAAATTGAAGTGGATGCAATCCATTCAACACCTATTGTCTCCTCGCCTATGTCTCGGTTTACTGCTGAAGAGGCCGGTGTTGAAGAAATGGAAGATGAGGATTTTATGCTGAATGATGACTTTTGGGAAAGTCAGCACCCAAACTCTCCAATGTTCACTCCACTTCAAGCAATTCCTCAGTCCCCTGCTGCTACTGTACAAATGGGATCCGAAGAACCTCATGCAACCCCATCTGTCCATGAAGAAATTCCAGCCACTAGTGCTGAAGAAAATGTAAATGAAGAATTCAAGACCCAGGCTGCAGCTGAAGAAGAGCCTCAAATTCCTCAGTCTGTGGATCCTGAGATTGTGATTCCTGAGGTGGTGATGCAATTGACTGACACTCCTCAGCCCAAGCCAAAGGATCGCTTCTCAAAGAAGCAGAAATTCAAGGCTGATGACTTCTTCGGCGAGCATGTGTTCTTCACTGAATTCAACCCTTATGACAATGCTCGTCTTAGAAGGAGGCGTTTCTGGACTGCCAGCCTGGCCAATTTCTATTCTTCACTACTTTTCAACAAGGACAAAGTCTTCGACCATGAGCATATTCCTCACGTGGACATGGAATCAATGCATTGCTTCTCTCAAGTCCTCAGTATGCTTCATGATGCAGGCTTGCTTAACTTTTGCTCAGACATTGTTGATTGGAATGAGGAGCTTATTCTTTAGTTCTACGCAACGCTGCACATCACAGGTGATGCTGATGATATCAACACTTGGGTGTTGGACTGGATGACCGAAAACACTCATTACAAGGCACCAGCCTCTGAATTACTTCATGCTCTGCCAATCAGTCCTCCACCTGAAGGTGCTCGTTGTCTGTACCAAGAGCCTGAACTCACTGCTCATTATATGCAAGTGCTCATGAAGCCTCTAAAGCCTGGTCAAGCCCCAAGGACCAAATTCATCGTGAAGGAATTGTTGTATGTGCCAAGAACCGTCTATTGTATTCTGACGAAGACTATGAGTCCTATCAAAGGCCACGACTCATCTGATGAGGAAATTGTTGGCATGATGAAGAATATGCTATTCAACATCATGCATGGAATCCCTATCAATTATCATGATTTCTTCATGAGGACTCTGGCAAATGTTGCACTTTCACCGTTTGAGCTGAAGCCTTATGCTCCTTGGATCATGAGATTCCTCAGAACAAGGTATTCACTTAACTACAAGGCTGACTTTCAGAATCACCTAAGCTACTTGCCACCGATTGAAGTCCTCAAGCGGACATATTCCTCAGCTAATGAGAAGGGCAAGGCACCAGCTGTTATCGATGAGGGTATTTGTCCATTGGATGGTCAGTTCCGCAAAGCTGCATCTTATTCCACCAATGATGACTCTGCCACTCATAATTCTGCTGCAAATGCATCCAAGCCAAATCCTCAAGCCACTACTCCTCATGTGATGACTGACCGAGAGCTGCTTCTTAGTCTTCACCAGAAGGTGGATCGAAACCACAAATGGGTTAAGCGTCAGTTTGGCTCTATTCTTCACAACATGACCTCTATACATAATGCAGTGAAGAAAAACCATTACTACCTCCATGAAGTCTTCGATCGCACCTGGGCTATTCTGTCACATCTCTATGGTGAAGAAGATCTGAAGCAAATGGGTTTCAAGGAAGATTTTGACTGGTTTGCTCCTCCACCGAAGAGATTCAAGAAGGTCAAGGTCCCTTCCTTGGTCGCCAGTTCACGTTCTTCATCCCGCGACATAGACGAGTATGAAGACTTGGACGACACTGCGGCAGGCCCTACAATGACACAAGACCCCAACAACGCTGGCGCTCCTCCATCATCATGATATTCTTCAGGGGCGTTAGTCCTCATATTCAACCCTTTTGGTCATTCGATGACAAAGGGGGAGAAATTTGAGTTAGTCTTCAAGTGGGTCTATCTAATATGGGCGTTTTTTTTTTTGCTAAGTTACAACTCTCGTTCTTTTGATGACTTTGCTGGATTGAGTTGTAATCTTAAACTCTATGGTGGCCTGATACTTTTGCTGAGTTCTTCTGCATGCTTATTCCTCATTAATGTCTATGCACGCATGCTGAATTACATCAGTCACCATATTTCATCATGCATTTCAAATTCTTCATATTATATGTCAAATGCGTGTATGAATCTATTATATACTTAAAACAAGAGGCAAACAAGCTATTATGTTGATCCACACAGATTAAAAAAAATCGGCCGTTAATTCTTAGATATAGACGGTAGAGATTTAAAGATGCAACGTTACATCAAAATATATTGGGTTGCACGTGTCAACTATGTCAGGTATATGAACTTATGATGGAAAAGTGCAATCAGGAATATCTGTCACGTACATGTGTTTACAATGGAAAAGTGTAATCATGCTTTTTAAAAAAATATCCAATCCCTTGCAAAGAAAAAAGCCAATCAGAGTCACGTACATCAAAAGGATAAGTACAACTAATAAAAAAAGGACAGGTACAACTGTTTCTTTTTAGGGGTAGACACGTACAACTGTTGTTACGTTCCACAATATATGTGCTCACGTACAATTGTCTTTTTTCTGAAAACTACAATGTCTATCAATCAGAAGGATACAGACATGAAAAAGGTAAATACAGGAGTTTGATCACATCACGTATGGAAAGATCGGAATATGGAAGGACACAAAATATTTTTATAATTTCCTAGAAAAACGATCTATCATTATTATTATATAATATTATTAATATGATAGAAAATGAACGGTAAAGATTTATTACTTTAGAGTTATAATATTTAAACGGCTTAGATTTGATATCATATATGTCACAATACGCAGTAGAATCTCTTTTTTAACCGAACACGTAACAGTACAACCAAACTTTCCAAGATAAATAGACGTGTACAAGTCGGTCACGTGCATGGGTATGAAGGCAAAAACCTGCTCAACCAAAAAAAGAGAGGCAAATCCATCTTGGTCTGCCGGTAGTTATTACGAGTCTGTGACGAACACAAGCGGGCACCAAACCAACACACGCAGGTCGGTTCCAACAAAAGCAAATATTTATATTGTTTTAGGGGTAGCAAATATATTTATCTATAAACTTTCCTTGAAGGACTCAAATATGTAACGGGAGAGCACATGCATGTAAGAAAAAAAAGTGCATCGATGCAAGTTTAAAAAACGTAGAGCGCAGGCCATGCATTTCAAAAATGTAAGTGAATGCATGTATCAAATCATTTTTATTCATTCCTTCGCTCTAATTTCATGTGACAAACTGATACTCAGGTGATGACCTCAGTAGTGACATCAGCAATGATTCATACCAATATAGTTTATATTGCTTCATTGTAATTCTAGGTGAAAATTGACATTAACTTATGCTAGAAAATACATCTTAGGTAATGAAAAATAGTTGTTTGATTTACGCATGAAATTTAACTAATTAAAAATAAAAACATTCCTAGGAGTCTATCACTCAGACAAGTGTTTATGTGAATACAAATCAGGTATGAAATCATAACTTCCAAGGACACATGCATGTTACGTGCATATAAATTGTACTCGGGCATGTTTAATACTCTATATACCGATTGAAATAGGAGATCATTCACTGTTCAGTCTAGCATAAACATTTAGTATCAGAACCTTTTACATGGCGAAAAAACAGTCAGTACCACCTTGGTATGTACGGAGTCGGCAAAGAAAAGAAAAATGTCCCATAGCAGGATATTTACCATTTAAAAAAAATCTTAATTATAGCAAGAGATACAGGAGCAAGGTTTATCCATCAAGATAAAAGAAATGTATATCTCAGAAAAAATAGTTATATGAATTTGGCATGTGGACATATTGAACCTAAACTTGAAGCTGAACAAAAAAATTAAGCCTTGACGTTAAATATCCTGGATGTTAGATGTATATCCATTTGTGTCTAATAGTAGGAAAATAGATTGATAAGCATTTATGGATTGATAGGAGTGATGTAGGGACTACTGCGAGTATATGCATGAACCAATGATCAGAAGTAGTATAAAGTGTATGCCATGTAAAAACGACCACTAATTCAAAATCAAATAATAAACATAGATCCTAGGGTGTATCAACGATGTCATACTCATGCACTTGCTGGTGACCCTCCATGAGCAACCTGGATCGCTGGAACATCCTCGGAGCATGTGGTGCGTTGTTGACACAACGGCTGGAATGTCACCGGTCGAAGCCAGAAGAAGCTGATGATAGCGAACTAAGGATCATATCGTCATTCAAGAGAAGACGACCATTCAAGAGAAGACGACGACGAAAGGGGCCGGACAAGCATCCTAGATTTGGTCAGATATAACTTCGGAGGCCTAACCTCACTACATTCTTGACAAAACTAATATGGGCCATACATTGCGAATTGGATAAAAAGTCAAAACCAGATGATAGGAACTGTCGTCGTCCACTCCAACGAATGATGTTGTCCAAGGTCACCTAGATAAACATAGACAAAAATGGGACCCAAGATCTGGCCCTAACTGAAGCTCCACCTCCACACTCGCTCCACCGACTACCATAAGCATTGTTAGAACGAGAACATGATGAGAGAACTTATTCAACGCTCTCAATGATTCAATCGCTCGCTACTACAAGCTAGGCATCAGGACCGGGTGCTCAATCCCAAATCGGCCCTTTCCCATCCTCACTAACACCGGAAGACATTCGAAAGTGAGGGGAAACGACAGTGGCGGTAGCACTAACACGAAATTAGTGTAACCAGTACTAAGTAGGACATTAACCAAAGTCTCAAACAAGGTTTGTTGAGACATGCATGCTTGATGTTTTATTACATTTTTCAATGATATGTGAAATGCTAATAGTGTAGCAAATGAAATCAGCTACCAATTTTGGGCTGCAAAATAACTACAAAAAACCAGATAAGATGTTGCATTTTGTATTTCGGCAAAAAGTTATAGTAAAATTAGATGTCCCACACCAAATGATACACCCGCGCTTGAAAACATGTATTATCTAAAAAACTTGAAAACCAAATATAATAATTAAAAAAATAGAAAAGTATAACATATCTAGGCGCGCAAATGCGCGGGTCACCCCGCTAGTTACAAGATATAGGGGGAGATCTCCATGATTATACTCTTCAAGTGTTCATTGCTTCAAAAGTAAATTCCTTACTATGCACATCTTCAGGGGGAGTTCTTCTATATCTTGCAATCAAATTCCTCAATATCAGTATTTACACTTCATATGTTTATCCCCGTTGAAAACTTAACCTATATTGTCATCAATCACCAAAAAGGGGGAGGGGAGATTGTAAGTGCATCTAGTGCCCCTTAGTGATTATGGTGTATTGAAGACTTATAGGTTAAGGGACTGATGCGTTTGTGAGTGTACACAGGTCTATAAGTCTATGAGGAGTTTGATATTTACACAGAAAGTCGACCCCTAAAAATGAAGTTCTTCAACTGAAGACTTTGTATTTCTGAAGACTTTCTGAAAACTTTGAAAGTGAAGAAATTGATGTGACCTTGAAGACTTGGCAATCATTCGAGGAACATGAAGCGTGAAGACTTTTGTTTTCGTAGTTTCATTTTATCTTTCTTGAGTCATAGGAAATACCATACTGTTAAAGGGGGTCGAGGAAATACTAAGGAAAAATTTCCATGTGATGCTCAACTCAAAATCCTACACCTACCAATCCCTTAGAGTGAAGCCATTGGAAATCTCATATAGTTCAGTCAATTTCTTCAGTGACAGAGACGAAGCTCTTCTGGTCACTAAGGAATTTGTACTGACTGAGGAGTTAGGAATTCGCCAGTGCGGATTGCCTACACAGTGAGGAACATGATAGCCCTGAGGAATTTGAGAGTCAAAATTCCGACCGTTGATGTGCTATGCGCCAGCTGTCCCAAAATATCTATCCACCTAACGATCATATCATTGAAGGGCATTTATGTCTTATCATGTTGGGCTGCTCCCTAGGCTATAAATAGCCACCCCTACGACCACTAGCTGGTTGGCTGCTCCAAGAGAAACTGACACTTGTCATTTGAGAGCATCACATCCTCCGAGGACTTTGAGCGAAAATCATCAAGTGAGGAAAACCCAAACCCAACACACCTACAACCCAAAGTGATTGAGCATCACTGAAGAGATTGATCCTGCGTGGATCTGACGCTTGTTACCTTTGAAGACTGTGCTTCTTCTAGATGGTTAGGCGTCAAGGTCTAGAGCATCCAAGAGGAATTGTGGATCACCGAGTGACCTAGTCTGTGAAGGTTTGGAAGTCACCTGAAGACTTACCACGAGTGATTGGGCGAGGTCTGTGTGACCTTAGCTCAAGGAGAATACGACGAGGACTGTGTGTCCGGGACTGTGTGTCCTCAAGTTTAATTACTTAGCCGCTCCAACCAGACGTACAACTGAGACAACAGTAGGAACTGGTCTACCAAATCATTGTCTTCACCAAGCTTACTGGTTCTATTTCCTCAACTCTTTCATGTACTCATTTCTTTTGTTGTTTGCTTGCTCATATCTGTTTGAAGACTTTGACTGAAGACTTTCTCAATTTCCTCAGTTCAATTTCTTCAGTCTGTCCGTCTTCATCATGTGTTATCATGTGCTTATGCTTTCTATACTCTGTGCTTGTCTTCATTTCATCATGATGACTATGCTTGTGTTCTGCTATGTTTACTTTTGAGTACTTATTCCGTCGCAAGTAGTTCTTCAGTTAGGAATTTCCTCACCAGCAAATTCCTCAGTGAAGAATTCATAAAAATCGCCTATTCACCCCCCCTCTAGTCGATATAACGCACTTTCAGCTTGTCACTAGGGCCCGAGTGCCATGATTTCAGATCTGAACCTATTATGTTTTAATGAATATATGTGAGTTCTTGATCCTATCTTGCAAGTATATAGTCACCTATTATGTGTTATGATCCGTTAACCCCAAAGTGACAATAATCGGGATACTTACCGGTGATGACTGTAGTTTGAGGAGTTCATGTATTCACCGAGTGTTAATGCTTTGGTCTGGTACTCTACTAAAAGGAGGCCTTAATATTCCTAAGTTTCCAATAGGACCCCGCTACCACGGGAGGGTAGGATAAAAGATGTCATGCAAGTTCTTTTCCATAAGCACGTATGACTATATTCCGAATACATGCCTACATTACATTGATGAACTGGAGCTAGTTCTGTGCCACCCTATGTTATAACTATTACATGAGGAATCACATCCGACATAATTATCCATCACTGATCCAATGCCTACGAGCTTTTCACATATTGCTCTTTGCTTAGTTACTTTACTGTTGCCACTATTACAATTACTACAAAACTGCTAATGTTACTTTTGCTATTGTTACCATTACTTCCATACTACTTTGCTACTAAATACTTTGCTGCGGATATTAAGTTATCCAGGTGTGGTTGAATTGACAACTCAACTGCCAATACTTGAGAATATTATTTGGCTCCCCTTGTGTCGAATCAATAAATTTGGGTTGAATACTCTACCCTCGAAAACTGTTGTGATCCCCTATACTTGTGGGTTATCAAGGGGGATGGTATTGAGTGCAGAAGTCGACAGGTGTTGCTTGGAGCTGAAGCATTGGCATCCGTTGCACTTCTTGACCATATCCTTGGCATCGTCCAAAGTGGTCGGCCAGAAGAATCCATGGCAGAAAGCTTTGGCAACAAAGGAACTGGAGGCCGCGTGGTGGCCGCATTCGCCTTGGTGGATGTCTGTGAGGATTGCCTTGCCCTTCTCCGGCTCTAGCAGCGCTAGAAAACGTGAGTCATGCTACGCCTGACAAGCTCTCTGTTCACTATGGTGTATGCTGGTGCCCGGTATTGCACCTACCGGGCCAAGATCTCGTCAGCTAGTAGCTCTCCGCTCACCAGGAAGTTGAGGATGGGCTGGGCCCATGATGGTGCTTCTACCACTGTCATCACGGCCACTTGTACTAGGGTGTTTGGGTTGGGAGGCCATGGGTTGGAGTCAGCCGCTTGTTGTGTTGTTGAAGTCCCCAGGCCGACTGGTGCAGCCCCCGGGCCGGGTTCTGAAGTCCTCGAGCCACCTGCCCTACTACAGCCCCTGGGTCGGGTTGTGAAGTCCCCGGGCCGGGTGCGACTGCTGCAATCCACGAGCCGGATCCGACTGTTCTGGGAGCAGCCGGTGCGAAGATGGACTCTGATTCCAGCGAAGGCTTGATAGACGGCTTGCACAGACACTGGAGGGAGACGCCGGCTGGTATGGCCTGTCGGGTGGAGCCAATCCATGCCAGGGCATCTGCTTGCTCGTTGTCGGCTCGTGGCACATGAAGGAACTCGCACCCGTCAAAGTACCCACTGATCTGCTGGACGAGGAAGCGGTAGCTCGCCATGTTTGCATCTTTGGCGTCCCAGTCGCCAGACAACTGTTGGACCACCAAGTCCAAGTCGTCATAGCACAACACTCGGCGGATGCCAATCTCTTTGGCCAATCGGAGCTCGTGGACGAGTGCCTCATACTCGGCCACATTGTTGGAGGCGGCAAAGTGAATCTGAGCGTGTATCTGAGCTTGTCGCCTTTGGGAGAGGTGAGGACGATGCCGGCTCCCAAACCGGTGCACATCTTTGAGCCATCAAAGTGCATCCGCCAATGGGTGGAATCCGGCACTGGTGGCAGGTACTGGGTCTCGGCCCAGTCGACGAGGAAGTCGGCCAGCGCTTGGGACTTGTTGGCGGTGCGAGGCTGGTAGAGGATGGGGTTTGGAGCTAGTTTGATGGCACACTTCGCCACCCGGCCTGATGCATCTCTGTTGCCTATGATCTCAGCAAGTGGGGCAGTGCAGACGACCGTGATGGAGTTCTCTTGGAAATACTGCTTGAGCTTCTTGGTGGCAAAGTACACGCCGTAGCACATCTTCTGGTAGTGGGGGTAATTCTGCTTGGAGGCTGACTGCACCTCACTCAGGTAGTAGACAGGCCTCTGGACCGGCTGTGCCCTACTGTCTTCTGGGCACTTGACCACGATGACGGTGCTGACCACACTACTGGTGGCGGCGATGTAGAGGAGCATGGGCTCCTTAGCAGCCGGAGCCGCCAGGACAGGCAGCGTGGTCAACATCTTCTTGAGTTGGAGGAAAGCCTCGTCCGCCTTGTCGTTCCACTCGAAGCAAGTGGTTTTCTTCTTTAGCTGGAACACGAGAAGAGCCTTCTCGCCCGGCCAAGTGATGAAACGACTGAGAGATGCTAAGCACCCAGTGAAATTCTGGACGTCCCGCAGCCAGGTGGGTCTCTCCATCCACTCAATGGCCTTGATCTTCACATGGTTGCACTCGATGCCGCATTCAGAGACAGGGAAACCAAGGAGCTGGCCGGCTGGGACTCCGAAGACACACTTCTCTGGGTTGAGCTTGATTTGAAAATGGCGTAGATTATCAAAGGTCTCCTTGAGATCTTCTAGGAGGGTGCCGCGCTTCTCCGTCTTCACCACAATACCATCTACATAGACGTGGGCATTTCTGCCGAGTGGCTTGAGGAGGCACTTCTACATGCAATGCTAAAACGTGGCACTGGCATTTCTCAAGCCGAACATCATGGTCAGGTAGTAGAAGTCTCCGAATTGTGTGATGAAGGCGGTCTTCAGCCGGTCGGCCGGGTTCAGCTTGATCTGGTGGTAGCAGGAGTAGGCATCAAGGAAGGACAGCAGCTCGCATCTGGCAGTGGAGTCGATCACTTGATCTATCCGGGGCAGAGCAAACGGATCTTTGGGGCAGGCTTTGTTGAGGCTGGTGTAGTCAATACACATGCGCCACTTGTTATTCTTCTTTAGTACAAGGAATGGGTTGGCAAGCCACTCTGGGTAAAACACTTCCATAATGAAGCCGGCTGCCAGAAGCCACGCGATCTCTTCACCAACAATTCTTCTCTTCTCTTCTAATAGGCGGTGGAGGTGTTGCTTGACTAGTTTTGCATCCGATCTGACATGTAGCTTGTGCTTGGCGAAGTCCGTCGGAACACCCGGCATATCTTTGGGAGACCATGCAAAGATGTCCCGATTCTCATGGAGGATATCGACGAGCTCGCTTTCCTATTTGCTATTGAGGTTGGTCCCCACGATAGCGTGCCTCTCCGAGTGCTCTGGGTCCAAGGGTATCTTCTTGGTCTCTTTGGCCGGCTGGAAGGAGCCCTGGGCCTCCGACTCCTTAGGGTCTGGCGACATGTCCGGCTGCTTTCTGGCCATGGCTAAAACCTAGTCAAGGAGTCTCTTCTCAGCGGCGATGACGAGGGACTCGGCCAGCCGACTGCTGGTGGCAGCACATGCGTCCGACTTTTGGTAGTCGCCGGCTATCACTGGTGCGCGTCGGTCCTAAACAAACAGTTTTTAACCCCTTTCCGCGATGGCATTTGGAACCGTCGCCAAGTGAGTGTGGGCGATAGGAGGGTCCTTCCCACACGACCCAGAAACCTTCGGGGATAGGGCCTCTATAGTACTCCTACTCGTTTCTGCTCACATTGCCATCACAGTCGGTATTCTATGGTGGCTGGATTAACGAGTTGCTCAGCTCGTTCGTCTTGTTATCATTAGGCTCGTTCTCGTTAAGCTCATTATCATTAAGCTCGTTAATATTAACGAGCAAAAACCTCTGTTCAGCTCGGTTCGTTATGGGCTCGTTATGCTCGTGAGTGTTCACGAGTACTCGTTAACATAATAAACAACACAGAAGAATCCCATGATCCCATAATAATTCACAACAGAACAAATTAAACAAGAACATTAAGGTAATAAACAACACACAAGAATTCCACGATCCCATAAAAAATTCAGGCATAAATTAAACAAGCATGTTTGGCTCCTGGTGGCTGGCTTCTGGTTGGCTCTAGGGTCTCATGGCGGCTGGCTCCTAGGTCTAGGAGAAGTGCTGACGTGGGCTAGGGTGCTAGGCCCCTAGGTTGGGCTAACTAGCAACTCTTTTGTTAGTGAGCTGATTTGAACTAGGGTGTCATGTCAAACTTTTGAAAATTAGCGAGCTAAACGAGTTAGCTCATGAAACTCATTTGCTTGCTCATTAAGCTCGTTAATCTTAACGAGCAAAAAACACTGTTCGGCTTGGTTCATTAAATAACGAGCACGAGCCAAAACGAGCTGAACTATCGAGCTCTCATTATGCTCACGAGCTTCGAGCTTTTCGTCCAGCCCAAGCTACGTTTACGATGTGCGGCCCATCACAAACGGTTCACTATTATAGAACGTGTATGATGCGCGGCCCATCACAAACGGTTCACTGTTAAGAAGATTAGCTAATCGTCGTACGAGTGTCGGACAGGATTACGAAACATCGGACCGTCGTAACATCGTCGTACATGACAACTATCGCACACACTATTCTGTGGTGTAAAGTTTACGATGCATACTTCATTAGAAACAGTTCATGGTTGCGAATCGTGTACGATAAGGCAACTAACACCAACCTTTAGTTTGCCCGCACCGTTTGTGATATTGTCTGACATCGCACACGCTTTGCAAACGACAACTGTGTGCATGCTTGCACACATTTCCTCTTTGTGAACCGTCTCCAATTATGGTGCATATGCAAATGTTTGTGTTTTACCAACCGTGTGTGCCGTAATAACCTGGAGAGCGTAATTTCACCGTAATTTAATTGTTGCTTTTCCAAATTGTACCGAATTTGGATTTGAATTTGAATGTATGCTACAACTTTATTCATATCCATCAGGTTCAAACAACCAATGCATTATTCGATTCATAGGTACATATGTTCAAGAATTACATAAGAACCAAATTTAGAATGATGAACCACAGTTGTATATTTGTACTATTAAAGATGGTAAAGAAAGAGGCAAAATATATTCTGGTTGCTGAACAAGGTGAAGCGGAATGCCCATATTGTGCCCTCCTCCATGCAGAAGGCACGCACGACTCTAGTCCAACTCCTTGTGATGGCCGACCAACCATCCTTCACGGTCTTCATGAAAACATCTAGATAATCATCATGTTCTGGTAGAAATACTTTAACCTTTGCATGCCCACCGATCATGTAGTTTGAGAGGTAATCTGGAGTAAACTGCTTTGGCAACCACTTCAAAGGAAAAAGACTCAGACATTGTCATCTAACACAACTCATTATGGGCAGTAAAAAGAAGGCTACACAGTTCTTACTTACCATCCTGCAGTTCACTTTTGTCTTGGATAAAGTGTAAACAAATAGTTTAATTGCCATCTTTGGACCCATTTTACTAACAATCTTTATCAGCTTCCTCACTTGATGCTGGTTCATCGATATCTCATTGCCCCATACGCAAAAAGGGTCGAAACGCGGATCTGTACCAATGACATATGTACCTAAAAGCACCAAGTTAATATTAGAAGCTAAACAACAAATGCACAATGACATAGTACAACAGTCTTTTATAACTTGTTTATATACATCCGTATGTGGTAGTCCATTTGAAATCTCTAAAAAGACAAATATTTAGGAACGGAGGGAGTATCTTATAACATCCAATATACTCACATATTAGATGAATTAACATCTTATATTATGGGCCGGAAGGAGTTTAGTTCATTCTTACAAATTATCTGCTGCTGTATCCACGGGTTCCAGTTAGTTTGAGCTAGTTTGGGCTCAAATAGCCCTAAAGTATATCTAAACACGAGGGCTAGTTTGATCTAGTTGCATCTATAACCCACCCAAAAAAACTAGTATCCAACCCAAGAGGTGCTAATTGGAGCTAGTTCTCCCAGTGCATTTATTGTCAATCTAACCCTGTCATCCAAACAACTCTTTGGATGGAGTTAGCTCAGGGTTACTAATGAGAACTCTAACCTCTAGCTAAGTTGAGTATCCAAACAGGGCTGTGTTGTTGCTGTTGCTGCTGCTGCTCTTCTACGTATATCTAGACATCATTAGAACATCAATGTAACACTCTTCCTTGTTGCTATGTAGCCTAGGATTGCATATTTAGACATTAAGTACAGTGCATGTTGCTATGTAGCCTCAGATATATTACATATGGCCCTAGTTAACCTAAGGAAAAATGGGTTGCAGATATATTCAGTTAAAAGTCCGATTCACCGATTAGTCCCTTATCAGCCGCCGGCCTATATGGTACCAGCTACCGATATCATAAACAGTGAGCAGATATAAGCCAGGGGATGAAACTAACCTCGATGGAAAACAACGGTCGTTCCCAGAATTGTCCTGTGTAGGTACACAAGAAGCATGTTAAGCACAGCAGGCTAAACATCAACCAAAATTACACATGGCAGACAAAATAATCTCCAAAAGATAGCTTCAGTGTGCAGGTTTAAGCATGCTAGTAAAGCAAAACAAGTGGAAAGGTGTGCTAACTGCAACATGCCTAACATTTAATAACAAGCAAACATGGTCATTCAAACTGGTATTGTGCCGGTCTAAGTACACTGGTTATGGTTAAATAAAAATGGAAAGGCGTGTTAACTACAAGATGCAGCAACCAAATGTAGTCATTCATAGTGGTATTGTTGAAACTGGTACTGATGAAATTGAACTGCACAGTTCATACTTGCACATATAGAACATCACATTGTGAATAACTGGAATAAACAAGGCATACTACAAACAACCAAAGATAGCATTTGAAATTGAACATATGCTAAGACAAACAACTGAACAATCAAAAAACTTTAAAAGAGGCATATGCTAGCTATAACAGGCTTAACAGCAAGCAAATATATGCATTCCTATCGGTATGTTTAAAACTGGATTGATGAAATGTACTGCACAATAAATAATTGCATGTATAGAGCATCACATTGTGAACAACTGAAATAAACAAGGCATACTGCAAACAACCAGATATAACAATTAAAACTGGACATATTCTCACTACACTACAAAAGGGACTCGACAAAAAAAATCCTGGGTTTCCCCATGTGAAGAGGCATGGCAAAACAAACCATGGGTTTCCTCACTTGTCACGGATGGGCTCGTTCCTGTGGGAAGAGAACGGACCCTGGATGCGCTCCATGTTGTCGCAGATGGGCTCCTTCCCCTTGGAAGAGCACGGCTGTAGGGTGCCCTCCCTGATGTTGCAGACGGGCGCTTTCCTCTTGGAAGAGCAGATGGGCTCTTTCCCCTTGGAAGGGACAGAGAGGGTGCCCTCCTCATGGTCACCGTCGATGAGGTCTGACTTGGAAGCTGTGGATCCCAAGCCAGCTTCGCAGAACATGTCCTTTATAAATGACAAAAGGGGCTCGATGGCGATGTAGAATGGCAAAATGTTGACAGCGAGCAAGAGGAGATCAGCGCCGGGGCCATGGATGAGATTGACGGTGGTTGAACCCGAGGGGTTGAGGGTGGGCCACTTAACCTGTGACACAGCCTGCCTTAGGGCGTCGCTGTCGATGACCACGATGTCATAGCCGGTGGACAAGACATGCCCGCATACTCTTGCCCGCTGCTTGAGTGCCTGCTGCCAGTAATGGTGATCAGGTTCCTCGGCGACGTCGGGCGAAGAGACCGCTATACACCTCTTTTGGTCCAGTCGCTCCTCGAGCTCCACGGGAAGCGTAGCCGGGCTTAGGCTGTGATGCTCTGGAGTGGGGGATGGGGATGGGGATGGGGATCTATGGGAAAGTGGGCATTTGGCAGGCGTCATCTAAGAAACTCAGGGCGGCCTGGGTATGGAGATCGGTGGGTAAGCTGCATGGGCAAATCGGCAGATGTTGACAATGGAGGCCTTGCAGCGGCGGCGGCGGCAGCGGCGGTGGGGACTTTTCTAGGGTTTCGAGCGAGGGAGGGGTGTGTGTGTGCGCGCGCGCACGCCCGAGGAGGTTTTGGTGTGTGTGTGGAGGGGGGCGGGGTGTTTGAGGAAATGACGCGGGTACTGAAAATTTTACTACACGGGAGTCAAACGCGGGAGTGAAATGCCGGGCTATTGAAAATTTTGATGATAGTGCATCGCAGACGGTCCAAAAATAACAACCGTGTGTTATGAAACAGAAAAACCCTCGAGGCAAGCAGATATTTTCTAGGGATGCAGGCGGGATTGGGAACAAGAAACATTGCACACGGTCCGGAGATAACAATCGTGTGTTATGAAACAGAAAAACCCTCGAGGCGGGCAGATATTTTTGAGAGGGGGAGCCTCGTGGAGCCCAATGTACTGTGTGGATGTGTGCGTGACAGGTGCACCGGCGTGGCACATGGTTAGTTTGAGTGAACTGTGTCTGTTGCGTCATTCGACTTGTCTAATGTTCATAAATTTGGCGAAAAATGACGCGGGAGAGGGTCAGAACACGAACACACTTGCATGTGGACCAAATTTATGTATCAAAAGGGTGGATTGATTTTCAAATACCAAACGCAACTTCGATGTGGCACCTCTCTCTCAAAGTGCACGGTATTGCTTGCCCCCACCCCCCCCTCGTGTCGGCATGAAGCGAATCCTAAGCTATGAATGCATGCCCCCTCCCCCCAACCAAGGTTCACCTAGCAAAGTGCAAAGTAGCTAGCAGCCCCCTCCTCCCTCGTGTCAGCACGAAGGGAATCCTAAACTATGATGCATGCCCCCCAACCGAGGTTCATTCACCTAGCAAAGTGCGAAATAGCTAGCAGCCCCCCTCCCTCGTGTCGGCATGAAGGGAATCCTAAGCTATGAATGCATGCCTCCCCCCAAACCGAGGTTCACCCTAGCAAAGTGCGAAGTACCTAGCACCCCCCTCCCTCGTGTCTTCGCGAAGGGAATCCTAAGCTATGAATGCATGCCCCCCCAACCAAGGTTTACCGTCGCAAAGTGCGAAGTACCTAGCAGCCCCCCTCCTCGTGTCGGCACGAAGGGAATCCTAAGCTATGAATGCATGCCCGCCAACCGAGGTTCACCTAGCAAAGTGTGAAGTAGAGCTAGCAGCCCCCCTCCCTCGTGTCGGCACGAAGGGATTCCTAAGCTATGAATGCATGCCCCCCCAACCAAGGTTCACCTAGGAAAGTGTGAAGTAGCTAGCAGCCCCCCTCCCTCGTGTCAGCACGAAGGGAATCCTAAGCTATGAATGCATGCCCTCCCCCCCCCCCCAACCGAGGTTCACCCTAGCAAAGTGCGAAGTAGATAGCAACCACCCCTCCCTCGTGTCGGCACGAAGGGAATCCTAAGCTATGAATGCACATGCCCCCCGCAACCAAGGTTCACCTAGCAAAGTGCGAAGTAGCTAGCAGACCCCCTCCCTTGTGTCGGCACGAAGGGAATCCTAAGCTATGAATGCATGCCCTCCCTCCCCCCAACTGAGGTTCACCCTAGCAAAGTGCGAAGTAGCTAGCAGCCACCCCTCCCTCGTGTCGGCATGAAGGGAATCCTAAGCTATGAATGCACATGCCCCCCAACCGAGGTTCACCTAGCAAAGTGCAAAGTAGGTAGCAGCCCCACCTCGTGTCGGCACAAAGGGAATCCTAAGCTATGAGCATGCCCCCTCCCCCCAACCGAGGTTCACCTAGCAAAGTGCGAAGTAGGTAGCAGGCCCCACCCCCTCGTGTCCCCACGAAGGGAATCCTAATTAAGCTATGAATGCATGCCCCCCAACCGAGGTTCACCTAGCAAAGTGTGATGTAGCAACCCCCCCCCCCCCCCCCGCCCACACACACACACAATACATTTTCAATAGGCGGGCCAGAGAGGCATATATCTCACCAACATGGATCATAAAACGGACCAATGAATTGTGTAGTATTTAAGCAACCAATTGTTTTCTTTTCAACTATCTGCATATGTTGACTTACCCAGCAATGTCAAATGAATTGTGTAGTATTTAAGCAACCAATTGTTATTCCCTTTTCTTACCATATTCCTACCTAATAACTTCTAGTTACCAATACACTTTTCTATTGTCCTGTTTTAACTAAATATTCCCTGTACTCCCATTTCTATCAGAAAGCGCCGCTGACAAGGAGACTCCGGAGGTGGAGAACAGGGCTGCCAACAAGCGGAGGCGGGGCGAGCTAGAACCGCAAGCGACTCCAGCTGGCCTAGACTTAATCAGCAGCCTCCCTGATGATATGTTGAGAGTCATCATATCCCTCCTCCCAATCAAATATGGGGCACGGACAACCCTCGTTTCCCGGCGGTGGCGCCCCTATGGAACTCCAGCCCTCTCGACCTCATCGACACCCACGAGCTCTGCCATGGCTATCGCAAAAGCTTGGATGTGTTCTCCAAGAAACTCGGCAGTCACCTTAGCCCAACCAAAGGCCTAAGAATGGGCAAGTTCCGTTCCAACGTTAAGGACCGAGCCAAGCTTGACGACTGGTTCTGATCCCGTACCCTTGATCAGCTCGAGGAGCTCACTTTTGATGATGGTCCTATGCGGTCGCTGCCAACGTTCGCACTCCGCCTCGCGCCCACGCTGCGCGTTGCCAAGTTCAGGAACTGCCATTTCCCGCCCCTTAATGACGTGCTCGCTCTTATTATACCACGACTGAAGCACCTCGAGCTCGTCGCTGTGTGCCTCTCAAAGGGTGACATGGAGCGCCTGCTCCGTGGCTGTACCGCACTCGAGTACGTTCGTCTTCAGGTGATCAATGTGTTGAGTACCTTCCACATCACCTCCATGAATCTCCGGACTATTTATGTGTGTTGCTAGTGCGGCAGGAAGACATCACAAGATGTGTACCACGGTATGGTCATCTAGGGCACACCTGCACTTGAGAGATTACTTGTAGAAGGTCCAACAAGAATCAACATCATTTCTGCGCCGAAATTGATAGTGGTGGGCTACTCGTCTGACAAATACTCTGAACTTGTTATTGGATCCACACCCATTCAGGTACAATAGCCGCCTTCTACCTCTCCTTCTACAAATTAGCATTATTTCTAATTTTGAAGATGTTTGTTCGTGTGTCATTCAGAAAATGATTTTGACAAGCTTGACCCCGAAACTGCACAGTGAAGGTCTTGGCACTAGAATCTATTGGGCCCGACCTGGAGCAAGTTATCAGTTTCCTGAGATGCTTTCCGTGCCTGGAGAAGCTATATATTGAGGTGATGTTCATTTCTTGTTAAATGTTAACCATAAGGGAGTTCAATTTTGACACCTTTTTCCAAGTTTACAATGACATTGTAGTGCCAAGAAGAAAGATGCATCCATCAACGTACGACCTCCTCCTCCTCAACTCAGTGCGCCGGTCGGGCCACCGACCGAAGACTAAGGAGCGGAGACTTTTGTGGTGAGGTCAAGGTGCTTCTCAACTAAGGCATCCAAGGCTTCCAGTCGGCTGAAGAAGGTCAACATCGTAGCGTCCTCACTGGACTTGTAGATACCTATGTACACGATTCGTTCGTACACATGGATGTGTAGGTTGACGGTTTCTTGCGGGGTGAGGCGCCTCGCGGCGAGCGTGACCTTTAGGTGGACATTCTTCGTGGTGTCGACGGGCAGTCGCAGGGCCACCAGTGCTTCAAAGAGGTTCCGACCATGGAGGCCAATTAGGGTGGCAGGCAATGAGGAGCCCAGGCGCGCGGGCTGGAGGAGTATGGCGATGTCGTCCGCGAGCTTCTTGACGATGGTGAACCTGTTGGTGTTGCGAACGATCATCTGGTCCAACTGAGAGTCGTAGCAAACCTCGACGGCGGCCATCCACCAGCCGGTCGCCAACACCGTATGGAGACGATCCACGGTGCCATGCCGTAGGCCGGCATCATGGACAATCTGGCACAGCCGCTGGCTTCTCACGTGCAGCGCCGCCATGGGTCTGGAGTGGGCACTTTTGCGCTTATTAGTGTAGGTGCTTAGGAAAATGCTTAGGTGCGTACTATGTGGTAGATGCATTGGAATGGAGGGGCGCCTTTATATGAGTGCAAACTGCGCTGCATTCACATCATGCTGCCTCTTTTCCCGGTCCTCCCATTACTTCCCTCATGCATTCACACGATGATAATTGAAGGAGGATGCATCATTGGTTGTTCAACATTTCGGCAACCGCTACCCTCTCCGTCGTCTGCATTAAAGCCATATCGGGAACTGCGCCACCTGCTGTCAAATCGAATAGTACTGCACCGCCCTGCTAGTGATTCACACGGGTCATCCAAAAGAACCATTTGTGTTCAAGAGATGCACAAACCTGCTCTCACTTTGCATACGGGTGTTCTATCTAAAACCATCATGCTTGTTGTGAGAAGCTCTGGTTTGTGAGAAGCATATACCCAAACCTGCCCCAAATGAGACAAAAGCTTTACCACGGCATGTGGATGCCCCTCCATGATAGCATGCCAAGTTTCATGAATTTTAGACGAGTTTTGGACTTACTAGAATTAAAAAACTAGGTATCTCAATGTTTGCGGCCGAGTGATGGTGGCATGGTGTTTGACACTCATTCCCGTTTCTTGCATGGGACCTAAGCATGCACCCAAGGACAAAGATTTGATTTTTCAACCAATTTATATGCATTGGAGCATGTGCATGTAGTTCAAATTTGAATTATGCACATAAATGCATTGAAAACTCACTTAATGCATAAAACTGTCCAAACGAACCACGAAAAATCACAAAAAATAACACAACACACTCCTGTTGTTCTATGTTGACACGAGAAAGAAATTGAAAGCAATAAGAGGCAATGGATATTGTTTCGCCCCCAAAGTTTGGCCGTTCCCTACCGAAACCATCATGCTTGTTGTGAGAAGCTCTGGTTTGTGAGAAGCATATACCCAAACCTGCCCCAAATGGGACACAAGATTACCACGGTATGTTGATGCCTCTCCATGATAGCAGGCCAAGTTTCATGAATTTTAGATGAGTTTTGGATTTACTAGAATTTAAAAACCAGGTATCTCAATGTTTGCGGCCGAGTGACGGTGGCAGGGTGGTTGACATTCATTCCCATTTCTTGCATGGGACCTAAGCATGCACCCAAGGACAAAGATTTGATTTTTCAACCAATTTATATGCACCGGAGCATGTGCATGTAGTTCAAATTTGATTATGCACATAAATGCATTGAAAACTCACTTAATGCATAAAAATGTCCAAACGAACCCCGAAAAATCACAAAAAATAAGACAACACTCCTGTTGTTCTATGTTGACACGAGAAATTTTTTGAAAGCAATTAGAGGCAATGGATATCGTTTCGTCCCCAAAGTTGGGGCGTTCCCTACCGAAACCATCATGCTTGTTGTGAGAAGCTCTGGTTTGTGAGAAGCATATACCCAAACCTGCCCCCCAATGGGAAAAAAACTTCACCACGCCATGTTGATGCCGCTCCATTATAGCATGCCAAGTTTCATGAATTTCAGACGGGTTTTGGATTTACTAGAATTTAAAAACCAGGTTTTTCAATGTTTGCAGCCGAGTGACAGTGGCAGGGTGCTTGACTTTCATTCTCATTTCTTTCATCGAACCTAAGCATGCACCCAAGGACAAAGATTTGATTTTTCAACCAATTTATATGCACCGGAGCATGTGCATGTAGTTCAAATTTGAATTATGCACATAAATGCATTGAAAACTCACTTAATGCGTAAAACTGTCCAAACGAACCACGAAAAATCACAAAAAATAACACAACACACTCCTGTTGTTCTATGTTGACACGAGAAAGAAATTGAAAGCAATAAGAGGCAATGGATATTGTTTCGCCCCAAAGTTTGGGCGTTCCCTACCGAAACCATCATGCTTGTTGTGAGAAGCTCTGGTTTGTGAGAAGCATATACCCAAACCTGCCCCAAATGAGACAAAAGCTTTACCACGGCATGTGGATGCCCCTCCATGATAGCATGCCAAGTTTCATGAATTTCAGACGAGTTTTGGACTTACTAGAATTAAAAAACTAGGTATCTCAATGTTTGCGGCCGAGTGATGGTGGCATGGTGTTTGACACTCATTCCCGTTTCTTGCATGGGACCTAAGCATGCACCCAAGGACAAAGATTTGATTTTTCAACCAATTTATATGCATTGGAGCATGTGCATGTAGTTCAAATTTGAATTATGCACATAAATGCATTGAAAACTCACTTAATGCATAAAACTGTCCAAACGAACCACGAAAAATCACAAAAAATAACACAACACACTCCTGTTGTTCTATGTTGACACGAGAAAGAAATTGAAAGCAATAAGAGGCAATGGATATTGTTTCGCCCCCAAAGTTTGGCCGTTCCCTACCGAAACCATCATGCTTGTTGTGAGAAGCTCTGGTTTGTGAGAAGCATATACCCAAACCTGCCCCAAATGGGACACAAGATTACCACGGTATGTTGATGCCTCTCCATGATAGCAGGCCAAGTTTCATGAATTTTAGATGAGTTTTGGATTTACTAGAATTTAAAAACCAGGTATCTCAATGTTTGCGGCCGAGTGACGGTGGCAGGGTGGTTGACATTCATTCCCATTTCTTGCATGGGACCTAAGCATGCACCCAAGGACAAAGATTTGATTTTTCAACCAATTTATATGCACCGGAGCATGTGCATGTAGTTCAAATTTGATTATGCACATAAATGCATTGAAAACTCACTTAATGCATAAAAATGTCCAAACGAACCCCGAAAAATCACAAAAAATAAGACAACACTCCTGTTGTTCTATGTTGACACGAGAAATTTTTTGAAAGCAATTAGAGGCAATGGATATCGTTTCGTCCCCAAAGTTGGGGCGTTCCCTACCGAAACCATCATGCTTGTTGTGAGAAGCTCTGGTTTGTGAGAAGCATATACCCAAACCTGCCCCCCAATGGGAAAAAAACTTCACCACGCCATGTTGATGCTGCTCCATTATAGCATGCCAAGTTTCATGAATTTCAGACGGGTTTTGGATTTACTAGAATTTAAAAACCAGGTTTTTCAATGTTTGCAGCCGAGTGACAGTGGCAGGGTGCTTGACTTTCATTCTCATTTCTTTCATGGAACCTAAGCATGCACCCAAGGACAAAGATTTGATTTTTCAACCAATTTATATGCACCGGAGCATGTGCATGTAGTTCAAATTTGAATTATGCACATAAATGCATTGAAAACTCACTTAATGCATAAAACTGTCCAAACGAACCACGAAAAATCACAAAAAATAACACAACACACTCCTGTTGTTCTATGTTGACACGAGAAAGAAATTGAAAGCAATAAGAGGCAATGGATATTGTTTCGCCCCAAAGTTTGGGCGTTCCCTACCGAAACCATCATGCTTGTTGTGAGAAGCTCTGGTTTGTGAGAAGCATATACCCAAACCAGCCCCAAATGGGACAAAAGATTACCACGGTATGTTGATGCCTCTCCATGATAGCAGGCCAAGTTTCATGAATTTCAGATGAGTTTTGGATTTACTAGAATTTAAAAACCAGGTATCTCAATGTTTGCGGCCGAGTGACGGTGGCAGGGTGGTTGACATTCATTCCCATTTCTTGCATGGGACCTAAGCATGCACCCAAGGACAAAGATTTGATTTTTCAACCAATTTATATGCATCGGAGCATGTGCATGTAGTTCAAATTTGAATTATGCACATAAATGCATTGAAAACTCACTTAATGCATAAAAATGTCCAAACGAACCCCGAAAAATCACAAAAAGTAACACAACACTCCTGTTGTTCTATGTTGAAACCTTACCAAAAGCCACATTTCCCCCCTTTCCGCCTTCCTTTACAAGTTGAAACCTTCACTCCTTGCTTGCAGCGCCGCCACCTCCTCGCCGGCGACCCTCCTTCACGCTGCTCGGCCTCGCCTATCCAGGCAGATAATCCACACCCGACCCCATCCTCCTCCTCCTTCCACAGCCCACATGCCCCGATCGTCGACGCGAGCGCGACATATTCCATCCAAATCACCGACCCCTCCACCAAATAAGCGTCGGCCTAAGCCATGGTGCACACAGTATAGCCAAGACCTCATGGAGCATTTGGCATCGGAGAAGCAAATCGCGACCGCACGCGCGGATGAGGTCGCGATGGCTGCCATTCGTGCCGACCCCCAGATCTTGGAGGAGCACCTCGCTGTCGAGGCCATTGTTGACGCCTCGTGCACCGATGCCGCGACGCGGTTGGCTGCTTTAAATGACAGTACATGGCATTTTCTCGAGGCCACCGTCGGTGCCTTAGACAAAGACTACGAGGTGTTTTCTCATCATGCACGTGCTTACCTCATCCCGAAAGCCAGCAGGTTGGTGCCCGGAGCGGCTCAGGCAACTCACCACTACAACGAGGGCACCCACGATGCGGAGGCCTCGCCCTCTTCCATGTCCAAGGAGCCAATCGTCATTGATATCTCCGACAATGAGGAGTAGCTTGTCTTATTAGCTCACTATAAGGACCCATGCTTAGTTTGCTAGCTACTGCCTTTCCTTAACAAATTCTAGTGAATTGTTCTATCTACTTTCACCATGTAATCTTCTGCTATAGTTTATATGTTCTATATGTCTTGCAATGTGGTGTTTAATTAACTACTTGGTTCGATTCTGCAAATGTGATGTTCAATTCTTCAGGGTGCAATATTTCCAAGTTGTTAAGTATGCTTGGTTTGGTTAACTATCTGATCTTCTATTAGGAGTATGTTATATTGTTCAATTGGTGTTTAGTTAACTGATTGGTTCATTTGTTGTGGCTTGGTTCACTTGTTGTGGTGTTTAGTTAACTGCTTGGTTCAATTCTGCAATGCGATATTCAATTGTTGTGGCTGCATTCTCTTATTGTATACCATGTGAGGAATAAATCGAATTTGGTTGTACTAAATACATGAGAAACAAATACAATTGCTATATTTCCAAGTTGTTAAGCATGCTTGGTTTGGTTAACTATCTGATCTTCTATTAGGAGTGTGTTATATTGTGCAATGTGGTGCTCAGTTAACGTTTGATTCATTTGTTATGGTGTTTAGTTAACTGCTTGGTTCAATTCTGCAATGCGATGTTCAATTGTTGTGGCTGCATTCTCTTATTGTATACCATGTGAGGAATAAATCGAATTTGGTTGTACTAAGTACATGAGAAACAAATACAATTGCTATATTTCCAAGTTGTTAAGCATGCTTAGTTTGGTTAAATGTCTGATCTTCTATTAGGAGTACGTTATATTGTGCAATGTGGTGCTCAGTTAACATTTGGTTCATTTGTTGTGGTGTTTAGTTAACTGCTTGGTTCAATTCTGCAATGCGATGTTCAATTGATGTGGCTGCATTCTCTTATTGTATACCATGTGAGGAATAAATCGAATTTGGTTGCACTTAATACATGAGAAACATATACAAGTGCTAAATTTCCTAGTTCTTAATCATGCTTGGTTTGGATAAATGGGTTTTCCATCTGTCTTGAACTAATCTAATGAGTATGCAATGTGCTTATTTTTCATCAACATATTTTACTAATAGCATGTGAACCTGTTAGGACCCGATTCTATATCACACCGATCTAGCGTGTAACACCTCATATCACTTTGCGGCCTCACGCACGGTATTCCCACGGGTGTCACCTTACCATGCCCGGGACCGTTTGCGCCTTTTGGCACACGTATATGCTAGTGTCACTAGCATCCATATGACAAGAACCCGGGCTGACATGGCTAGTCATGAACCCGAAGTGGCACTAACTTACAGGGACAGACATACATGATCCAGCATCGAATGTGTCGGTCATCAGCGAGTGAATCCTGGCTGTAGCAACTGGGCTAGCAGGACTCTGGTAGACATCGCGTGACATTTCCCCGAAGGGACAGACACAGGAACGAATAAGGACACATGCCGGCCAGCCTAAGTGTTCCGGAGCAGTAGCAAGCTACCAGGGCTTAGTGGAAGCACTAGGAGACATTTCCCGGTAAGAGAGGCTACTAAGGATAAACAACTAGATGGTCAGACCCCACACATAGCAATACACATTACACGTACGCATAACATGCAAGTATGTGTTGTACAACATGGCATCACAGCATAACTCAACAACTTATATAGATAGAGGCTCAGAAGAGCCATCACAACATTTATTACAAGCAGGGGTCACATGACCCAACCTTCAGAGCAAACAAGCAACAAGCAGAAGCATTACATGTCTGGGTACAGACATCTACAAATGAAAAAGGCTGAAGAGCTTGACTATCTACAACATCCGATCTAGATCATAGCTGAGGTACAAGCTACTTGTCGAAGTCCACGAGAACACTAGTAAGACCGAAGTCGCCGCTGCAAAAACACAAATAAAGCAACATGAGTACGAAGGTACTCAGTAAGACTTATGTCAGATCCTATCATACATGCATTTGTATCAAGAGGGTAATGTGGGGTTTAGTTGCAGCAAGCCAGCTTTGACTCAGTGGCTATCCTGTTCTACGACTACGAGAAACTTCTTTGAGGTGAGACAACGCACACGAGTCCACTAATCACCACACAATACACTACTATGGATTCATCCACGCCCCCCTATGAGAAGGCCATCCATAGCACTCACACTTGTCTTGAGCATTTTAGAGTATCCACTTCAAGTTGTCTATGTACCATGTAAGCATCCAAGAAGTCCATAACCGCGGACCCGGCTATTCGAATAGATCATGTTAACCCTGCAGGGGTGTACTTCTTCACACACGCTCTCGCCACTTACTGCCATGTACACGTCATGTAACTTGGCAACCTTCAAGCGGAAGCCTGGCGAGGGTGTCGGCCACGACCTGACTAACCACACAAAACTCTAATCCAGGTTTATCGCCTATTCGGGTTCCATCCGCAAGGAGATCCGGCCGGGGTGTCACTCACGGCCCCAAACGATGTGAGCAGGGTTCCCAAGCCCACCATCTGGGTGCCACTTGGTACACTGTGCCACTGTGCGTCCCAAGCCCACCTGGCCGGGTGCCACTTGGTAGACTACTAACACCACCTACAAACACCAGAAACTAGTTGTGACTCCTGGACAGAGATCAAGTTGGTTAATAAGTCGAGAGGGCTTGGAGCGCCCGGAGCCCAATGTGTGGTAGTATCGAGTCATTGGACAACATGCATAGAACTCAGTGCTTAAGGACGGTTCTAGTGAGACAACCCACCATGTACTCCTACATGGCCTCTCACCGCTACCTTTACCAAATCGCGTTCACACACTTAACTCTCAGCACCAGAACATATCATAACACTCCAATTCATTCCCAATGAATCAGACCTGACACAACTCTAAGCAATAGCAAGCATGGCATGGTAGGAACACAACATGGCTCAATCAACTCCTACACATGCTAGTGGGTTTCAACTATTTACTGTGGCAATGACAGGTCATGCAGAGGAATGGGTTCAACTACCGCATCACAGAGTAGCAGTTGAAACGTTGTTGTCCTAATGCAATAACTGAGAGTAGGAGCGAGAGAGTAGGATTGTATCGGAATGAACAAGGGGGTTTGCTTGCCTGGTAGATCAATAGAGGGGGCACTGCTCCTCAGACATGTACTCTGGAACGGTCTCCGGAGCAGGACCTATCAAGAAGGAATGGTGTCGGCAATCAATACACAAGCATATGCAATAATATGATGCATGAACATGGCATGTAGATGTGATGTGGGTTGTGTTAATGCATCTAGCATTCTATTTGGATGAAGTCCATTTGAATCAAGAATTCAAATGCAACTCCAAGTTAAGTCTTAATAAATGCCATTTATGTGTTTTCACCTATACAGCAGGTATAAGTTGGTTTGTCATGCATGAAACTGGTATAGATGGATAGATTGAATTTTTCTGATAATTTTTCATATATAAATTATTCCAATCTGAGCTACGATTGAATTTCTATGATTTTTTGAAGTTTATAATATTTTCTAGAATTTCCTGATTTAATTTAAATCCAGAAAATGATTAATTGCATCAGCATGACAGTGGCATGACGTCAGTGAGTCAACCGCAGCTGACCAGGTCAAACTTGACGTGTGGGGTCCACACATCAGTGTCATAGTGTTAAACGGAGTTTTTTTACTAATCTAATTAAAATTAGTGGTGCTGGGCCCATTGTCAGTGTCTTAGGGTTTAGTTAGGTTAGTTGGTGATTAGCTTAAGCTAATCACCTGACAGCGGGGTCCACCTGTCAGGACGGCAAGGTCAAAGGGGTCAACACCACCGGCGTTTAGCTGCCGGCAAGGCCGAACGTGGCGGAGGGACTCGGGATTCCATTCGGGCGGCGGAAGCCACCCACGCGAAGCCCAGGCTCGCACACATCTAGGGGGGCAGACGGGAGGCTGCGGGGGCGGCGGAGCTCGCCGGAGCGAGGCTCACGGTGGCGGCCGGAGCACGGCCAAGGGCGGGCGCAGTGCTGCGGTGCACGGGAGCGGCGGCTGAGAGCACCGAGGCGTAGCCCGGGCTCGTCCGCATCCAGCGAAGGCGACGGGAGGACTCGAGTTGGCCGGAGCTTGCCGGAGCAGAGCTCGCAGCGGCGGCCGGAGCTCAGCTCGAGCGGCAGAGGGGCTAGAGGGCGCCAGAAGAGCAGGGGGAGGGGGGTTCGACGGCGGGGCTCACAACGGTCTTGATGGCGTCGTCAGCGAGCTCAGGGAAGGCCGGACAGCGGGGTGGCAGCGAGGACGATCTCCGGCGGCCGGAGGCGAAGATGGCAATGTTGACGGTGTTCTAGGGCACTCGACGTTGCGTCGCTCGGTGGAGAGGACGAGGAAGTCGCGGCGGTTCTTCTGAGCTCAACGGCAGGGCGAGGGGTGGCCGGTGGCCGCGGCAACGGCGAGCGGCGGCAACGATGGCGCTCGGGTGTGCGAGAGAGGGAGCACTAGGGGAGAGGAGAAGGACGAGGGGGTGAGGGAGAGAGCCAGAGAGGTGTGTGGCGCCACCCGAAGAAGCCAGGTGAACCGGCAAGCAGGAGGTGGACGGGCATGCGCCGGCGTGCGTCGGCCACGCGCCCATCCTCCTGGCAAGGAGGAAGACGACAGGGGAGGGGGGGCAGGTGGGCTGGGCCTGCTACAGCGCTAGGCCGCACAGGGAGGTAAGTGCAGGTGGGTTTTCTTCCTTTTTTTCCTATTTTGTTTCTATTTTCTATTTTCTGACATTTGTTTTGATTTATTAATAATACTAAATCATTTTATTTCCTTATGCCAATTTTTGCAGGAGCTAGTGGTATTATTCCAGAGCTCCTCAACAAATGACATAATTTTTGGACATATTATATATATATATATATAACAATATATATCCAAGGCAAATATTTACTGCATTAATCCCAAATGCCCAAAATAAATACTTATGAGCTCCTAAAAATATTGGTTTGATTTTTATCTTTGTCCAATATTTTCAGAGGGCAACATGAGCATTTTCTTGGACCTTTTTGGAGCAATTTTTATTTGGGTCATTTCCAAAAATGATTCTAATGGTTTCACAAATCCTCATTTCAAATTTAAATGAAATTTAAACATGATGCACACATGACTAGCTAGCCTCGAGCATACCAGAACTAGGGATGTGACAACTCGCCCCCACTTGAAAGAATCTCGTCCCGAGATTCAGGGGTCGATGGAAAGAAAGTGGGGTACTCCAGTCGAAGACGATCTTCTCGCTCCCAAGTAGCTTCTCTCTCGGAATGATGAGACCACTGAACCTTGAGAAACTTGATGTTATGACGTCGAGTGACACGCTCTGCTTGATCAAAAATGCGAACAGGGTACTCTCGATATGTGAGGTTATCTTGGAGATCAAGCGTTTCGTGGTCCACTCCGCGGATAGGATCCGAGAAGCAACGCCTGAGTTGAGAGACATGAAAGACATCATGTGTTGGGGAACGTTGCAGAAAATTAAAATTTTTCCTACGGTTTCACCAAGATCCATCTATGAGTTCATCTAAGCAACGATTCAAGGGAGAGAGTTTGCATCTACATACCACTTGTAGATCACGAGCGGAAGCTAGCCAAGGGGATGGTGTTGATGGAGTCGTACTCGAACGTGATTCGGATCACCGATGTCCAAGTGCTGAACGAACAACACCTCCGCGTTCAACACACGTACGGGACGGGAGACGTCTCCTCCTTCTTGATCCAGCAAGGGGGAAGGAGAGGTTGAGGAAGATTGCTCCAACGGCAGCACGACGGCGTGGTGTAGTTGGTGCAACAGTACTCCGACAGGGCTTCGCCAAGCATATACGGAGGAGGAGAGGTGTTGGGGAGGGGAGGGGCTGCGCCTTGGCTTGTGTTAAGCTCCCATGCGCCTCCCCACTATATATAGGGGTGGAGGGGCTGGTTTCTTGCCCTCCAAGTCCATTGGGGCGTTGGCCAAGGTGGGAGGAAAGAAATCCCATCATTTCCTTCCCCACCGATTGTTATCCCCCCTTTTTAGGGATCTTGATCTTATCCCTTCGGGATATGATCTTATTCCTTCTAAGGGGGGATCTTGGTGCGCCTTGACCAGGGGTGTGGGGCCTTTACCCCACTACTCACGTTCATGTGGGTCCCCCCATGCAGGTGGGCCCCACTCCGGAACCTTCTAGAACCTTCCCGGTACAATACCGAAAAATCCCGAACATTTTCCGGTGGCCAAAATAGGACTTCCCATATATAAATCTTTACCTCCGGACCATTCCGGAACTCCTCGTGACGTCCGGGATCTCATCCGGGACTCCGAACAACATTCGGTAACCACATACAAACTTCCTTTATAACCCTAGCGTCATTGAACCTTAAGTGTGTAGACCCTACGGGTTCGGGAGACATGTAGACATGACCGAGACGTTCTCCGGTCAATAACCAACAGCGGGATCTGGATACCCATGTTGGCTCCCACATGCTTCTCGATGTTGTCATCGGATGAACCACGATGTCGAGGATTCGATCAAACCCTGTATACAATTCCCTTTGTCAATCGGTACGTTACTTGCCCGAGACTCGATCGTCGGTATCCCAATACCTTGTTCAGTCTCGTTACCGGCAAGTCACTTTACTCGTACCGTAATGCATGATCTCGTGGCCAACACTTTGGTCACCTTGAGCTCATTATGATGATGCATTACCGAGTGGGCCCAGAGATACCTCTCCGTCATACGGAGTGACAAATCCCAGTCTCGATCCGTGTCAACCCAACAGCTACTTTCGGAGATACCTGTAATGCACCTTTATAGTCACCCAGTTACGTTGTGACGTTTGATACACCCAAGGCACTCCTACGGTATCCGGGAGTTACACGATCTCATGGTCTAAGGAAGAGATACTTGACAGTGGCAAAGCTCTAGCAAACGAACTAAATGACCTTTGTGCTATGCTTAGGATTGGGTCTTGTCCATCACATCATTCTCCTAATGATGTGATCCCGTTATCAACGACATCCAATGTTCATAGCCAGGAAATCATGACTATCTGTTGATCACAACGAGCTAGTCAACTAGAGGCTCACTAGGGACATATTGAGGTCTATGTATTCACACGTGTATTACGATTTCCGGATAATACAGTTATAGCATGAATAAAAGACAATTATCATGAACAATGAAATATAATAATACTTTTATTATTGCCTCTAGGGCATATTTCCAACAGTCTCCCACTTGCACTAGAGTCACCAATCTAGTTACATTGTGATGAATCGAACACCCATAGAGTTCTGGTGTTGATCATGTTTAGCTCGCGAGAGAGGTTTAGTCAATGGATCTGCGACATTCAGATCCGTATGTACTTTGCAAATTTCTATGTCTCCATCTTGAACATTTTCACGGATGGAGTTGAAACGATGCTTGATGTGCCTGGTCTTCTTGTGAAACCTGGGCTCCTTGGCAAGGGCAATAGCTCCAGTGTTGTCACAGAAGAGTTTGATTGGCCCCGACGCATTGGGTATGACTCCTAGGTCGGTGATGAACTCCTTCACCCAAATCGCTTCATGCGCTGCCTCCGAGGCTGCCATGTACTCCGCTTCACACGTAGATCCCTCCACGACGCTCTGCTTGCAGCTGCACCAGCTTACTGCTCCACCATTCAACATATACACGTATCCGGTTTGTGACTTAGAGTCATCCGGATCTGAGTCGAAGCTAGTGTCGACGTAACCCTTTACGACAAGCTCTTCGTCTCCTCCATAAACGAGAAACATGTCCTTTGTCCTTTTCAGGTACTTCAGGATATTCTTGACTGCTGTCCAGTGTTCCTTGCCGGGATTACTTTGGTATCTAGCTACCAAACTCACGGCAAGGTTTACATCAGGTCTGGTACACAGCATGGCATACATAATAGATCCTATGGCTGAAGCATAGGGGATGACACTCATCTCTTCTTTATCATTTGCCGTGGTCGGTGACTGAGCCGAGCTCAATCTCACACCTTGTAACATAGGCAAGAACCCCTTCTTGGACTGATCCATTTTGAACCTCTTCAAAATCTTATCAAGGTATGTGCTTTGTGAAAGATCTATGAGGCGTCTCGATCTATCTCTATAGATCTTGATGCCTAATATGTAAGCAGCTTCTCCAAGGTCCTTCATTGAAAAACACTTATTCAAGTAGGCCTTAATGCTGTCCAGAAATTCTATATTATTTCCCATCAAGAGTATGTCATCTACATATAATATGAGAAATGCTACAGAGCTCCCACTCACTTTCTTGTAAACGCAGGCTTCTCCATAAGTCTGCATAAACCCAAACGCTTTGATCATCTCATCAAAGCGAATATTCCAACTCCGAGATGCTTGCACCAGCCCATAAATGTATCGCTGGAGCTTGCATACTTTGTTAGCGTTCTTAGGATCGACAAAACCTTCCGGCTGCATCATATACAGTTCTTCCTTAAGATGCCCGTTAAGGAATGCTGTTTTGACGTCCATCTGCCATATCTCATAATCATAGTATGCGGCAATTGCTAACATGATTCGGACGGACTTTAGCTTCGCTACGGGAGAGAATGTCTCGTCGTAGTCAATCCCTTGAACCTGTCGATAACCCTTAGCGACAAGTCGAGCTTTATAGATGGTGACATTACCATCCGCGTCTGTCTTCTTCTTAAAGATCCATTTGTTTTCTATCACTCGCCGATCATCGGGCAAGTCTGTCAAAGTCCATACTTTGTTTTCATACATGGATTCTATCTCGGATTTCATGGCTTCAAGCCATTTGTTGGAATCTGGGCCCGCCATCGCTTCTTCATAGTTCGAAGGTTCACCGTTGTCTAACAACATGATTTCCAGGACGGGGTTGCCGTACCACTCTGGTGCGGAACGTGTCCTTGTGGACCTACGAAGTTCAGTAGCAACTTGATCCGAAGTACCTTGATCATCATCATTGGTTTCCTCTTCAGTTGGTGTGGGCATCACAGGAACATTTTCCTGAGCTGCACCACTTTCCCGTTCGAGAGGTAGTACTTCATCGAGTTCTACTTTCCTCCCACTTACTTCTTTCAAGAGAAACTCTTTTTCCAGAAAGCATCTGTTCTTGGCAACAAAGATTTTGCCCTTGGATCTTAAGTAGAAGGTATACCCGACAGTTTCCTTAGGGTGTCCTATGAAGACGCATTTTTCCGACTTGGGTTCGAGCTTTTCAGGTTGAAGTTTCTTGACATAAGCATCGCATCCCCAAACTTTTAGAAACGACAGCTTAGGTTTCTTCCCAAACCATAATTCATACGGTGTCATCTCAACGGATTTAGACGGTGCCCTATTTAAAGTGAATGTAGCTGTCTCTAGAGCGTATCCCCAAAATGATAGCGGTAAATCAGTAAGAGACATCATAGACCGCACCATATCCAATAGAGTGCGATTACGACGTTCGGACACACCGTTTCGCTGAGGTGTTCCAGGCGGCGTGAGTTGTGAAACGATTCCACATTTCCTTAAGTGTGTGCCAAATTCGTGACTTAAATATTCTCCTCCACGATCTGATCGTAGGCACTTTATCTTTCGGTCACGTTGATTCTCCACCTCATTCTGAAATTCCTTGAACTTTTCAAAGGTCTCAGACTTGTGTTTCATTAAGTAGACATACCCATATCTACTTAAGTCATCAGTGAGAGTGAGAACATAACGATATCCTCCGCGAGCCTCAACGCTCATTGGACCGCACACATCGGTATGTATGATTTCCAATAAGTTGGTTGCTCGCTCCATTGTTCCGGAGAACGGAGTCTTGGTCATCTTGCCCATGAGGCATGGTTCGCACGTGTCAAACGATTCATAATCAAGAGACTCTAAAAGTCCATCGGCATGGAGCTTCTTCATGCGCTTGACACCAATGTGACCAAGGCGGCAGTGCCACAAGTATGTGGGACTATCGTTATCAACTTTACATCTTTTGGCATCTACACTATGAACATGTGTAATATTACGCTCGAGATTCATTAAGAATAAACCATTGACCATCGGAGCATGACCATAAAACATATCTCTCATATAAATCGAACAACCATTATTCTCAGACTTAAATGAGTAGCCATCTCGTATTAAACGAGATCCAGATACAATGTTCATGCTCAAACTTGGCACTAAATAACAATTATTAAGGTTCAAAACTAATCCCGTAGGTAAATGTAGAGGCAGCGTGCCGACGGCGATCACATCGACTCTGGAACCATTCCCGACGCGCATCGTCACCTCGTCCTTCGCCAGTCTCCGTTTATTCCGCAGCTCCTGCTGTGAGTTACAAATATGAGCAACGGCACCGGTATCAAATACCCAGGAGTTACTATGAGTACTGGTAAGGTACACATCAATTACATGTATATCAAATATACCTTTGGTTTTGCCGGCCTTCTTATCTGCTAAGTATTTGGGGCAGTTCCGCTTCCAGTGACCCTTCCCCTTGCAATAAAAGCACTCAGTCTCAGGCTTAGGTCCATTCTTTGACTTCTTCCTGGTAACTGGCTTACCAGGCGCGGCAACCTCCTTGCCGTCCTTCTTGAAGTTCTTCTTACCCTTGCCCTTCTTGAACTTAGTGGTCTTATTGACCATCAACACTTGATGTTCTTTCTTGATTTCAGCCTCTGCTGACTTCAGCATCGAGAACACTTCAGGAATGGTCTTTTCCATCCCCTGCATGTTGTAGTTCATCACAAAGCTCTTGTAGCTTGGTGGGAGCGACTGGAGGATTCTGTCAATGACCGCCTCATCTGGGAGGTTAATGTTCAGCTGGGTCATACGGTTGTGCAACCCAGACATCTTCAGGATGTGCTCACTGACAGAACTGTTTTCCTCCATCTTACAACTTTAGAACTTGTCGGAGACATCATATCTCTCGACCCGGGCATGAGCTTGGAAAACTAGTTTCAGCTCTTCGAACATCTCATATGCTCCGTGATGCTCAAAACGCTTTTGGAGCCCCGGTTCTAAGCTGTAAAGCATGCCACACTGAACGAGGGAGTAATCATCAGCGCGAGTTTGCCAAGCATTCATAATGTCTTGGTTCTCTGGGACGGGAGCGTCACCTAGCGGTCCTTCTAGGACATATTGTTTCCTCGCAGCTATGAGGATGATCCTCAGGTTCCGGACCCAGTCTGTATAGTTGCTGCCATCATCTTTCAGCTTGGTTTTCTCTAGGAACGCGTTGAAGTTCATGTTGACATGAGCGTTGGCCATTTGATCTACAAGACATATTTGCAAAGGTTTTAGACTAAGTTCATGATAATTAAGTTCTAATCAAATTATGAACTCCCACTCAGATTAGACATCCCTTTAGTCATCTAAGTGTTACACGATCCGAGTGGACTAGGCCGTGTCCGATCATCACGTGAGACGGACTAGTCATCGTCGGTGAACATTCTCATGTTGATCGTATCTTCCATACGACTCGTGTTCGACCTTTCGGTCTCCGTGTTCCGAGGCCATGTCTGCACATGCTAGGCTCGTCAAGTTAACCCTAAGTGTTTTCGCTGTGTAAAACTGTCTTACACCCGTTGTATGTGAACGTAAGAATCCATCACACCCGATCATCACGTGGTGCTTAGAAGCGACGAACTGTAGCAACGGTGCACAGTTAGGGGAGAACACTTCTTGAAATTTTTGTAAGGGATCATCTTATTTACTACCGTCGTCCTAAGTAAACAAGATGCATAAACATAATAAACATCACATGCAATTATATAGTTGTGACGTGATATGGCCAATATCATATAGCTCCATTGATCTTCATCTTCGGGGCTCCATGATCATCTTGTCACCGGCTTGACACCATGATCTCCATCATCATGATCTCCATCATCGTGTCTTCATGAAGTTGTCACGCCAACGACTACTTCTACTTCTATGGCTAACGCGTTTAGCAATAAAGTAAAGTGAGTTACATGGCGTTCTTCAATGACACGCAGGTCATACAAAAAATAAAGACAACTCCTATGGCTCCTGCCGGTTGTCATACTCATCGACATGCAAGTCGTGAATCCTATTACAAAGAACATGATCTCATACATCACAATTCATCATTCATCACAACTTCTGGCCATATCACATCACATGATCAATCGCTGCAAAAACAAGTTAGACGTCCTCTAATTGTTGTTGCATCTTTTACGTGGCTGCAATTGGGTTCTAGCAAGAACGTTTTCTTACCTACGAATAACCACAACGTGATTTTGTCAACTTCTATTTACCCTTCATAAGGGCCCTTTTCATCGAATCCGCTCCAACTAAAGTGGGAGAGACAGACACCCGCCAGCCACCTTATGCAACTAGTGCATGTCAGTCGGTGGAACCGGTCTCACGTAAGCGTACGTGTAAGGTTGGTCCGGGCCGCTTCATCCCACAATACCGCCGAAGCAAGAAAAGACTAGTAGAGGCAAGTAAGATGACAAAATCCACGCCCACAACAAAATTGTGTTCTACTCGTGCAAAGAGAACTACGCATAGACCTAGCTCATGATGCCATTGTTGGGGAACGTTGCAGAAAATTAAAAAATTTCCTACGGTTTCACCAAGATCCATCTATGAGTTCATCTAAGCAACGAGTCAAGGGAGAGAGTTTGCATCTACATACCACTTGTAGATCACGAGCGGAAGCTAGCCAAGGGGATGGTGTTGATGGAGTCGTACTCGAACGTGATTCGGATCACCGATGTCCAAGTGCTGAACGGACATCACCTCCGCGTTCAACACACGTACGGGACGGGAGACCTCTCCTCCTTCTTGATCCAGCAAGGGGGAAGGAGAGGTTGAGGAAGATTGCTCCAACGGAAGCACGACGGCGTGGTGTAGTTGGTGCAGCAGTACTCCGACAGGGCTTCGCCAAGCATATACGGAGGAGGAGAGGTGTTGGGGAGGGGAGGGGCTGCGCCTTGGCTTGTGTTAAGCTCCCATGCGCCTCCCCACTATATATACGGGTGGAGGGGCTGGTTTCTTGCCCTCCAAGTCCATTGGGGCGTTGGCCAAGGTGGGAGGAAAGAAATCCCATCATTTCCTTCCCCATCGATTGTTATCCCCCCTTTTTAGGGATCTTGATCTTATCCCTTCGGGATATGATCTTATTCCTTCTAAGGGGGGATCTTGGTGCGCCTTGACCAGGGGTGTGGGGCCTTTCCCCCACTACTCACGTTCATGTGGGTCCCCCCATGTAGGTGGGCCCCACTCCGGAACCTTCTAGAACCTTCCCGGTACAATATCAAAAAATCCCGAACATTTTCCGGTGGCCAAAATAGGACTTCCCATATATAAATCTTTACCTCCGGACCATTCCTGGAACTCCTCGTGACGTCCGGGAATCTCATCCAGGGACTCCGAACAACATTCGGTAACCACATACAAACTTCCTTTATAACCCTAGCGTCATCGAACCTTAAGTGTGTAGACCCTACGGGTTCGGGAGACATGTAGACATGACCGAGACGTTCTCCGGTCAATAACCAACAGCGGGATCTGGATACGCATGTTGGCTCCCACATGCTTCTCGATGTTGTCATCGGATGAACCACGATGTCGAGGATTCGATCAAACCCTGTATACAATTCCCTTTGTCAATCGGTACGTTACTTGCCCGAGACTCGATCGTCGGTATCCCAATACCTTGTTCAGTCTCGTTACCGGCAAGTCACTTTACTCGTACCGTAATGCATGATCTCGTGGCCAACACTTTGGTCACCTTGAGCTCATTATGATGATGCATTACCGAGTGGGCCCAGAGATACCTCTCCGTCATACGGAGTGACAAATCCCAGTCTCGATCCGTGTCAACCCAACAGCTACTTTCGGAGATACCTGTAATGCACCTTTATAGTCACCCAGTTACGTTGAGACGTTTGATACACCCAAGGCACTCCTACGGTATCCAGGAGTTACACGATCTCATGGTCTAAGGAAGAGATACTTGACATTGGCAAAGCTCTAGCAAACGAACTAAACGACCTTTGTGCTATGCTTAGGATTGGGTCTTGTCCATCACATCATTCTCCTAATGATGTGATCCCGTTATCAACGACATCCAATGTCCATAGCCAGGAAATCATGACTATCTGTTGATCACAACGAGCTAGTCAACTAGAGGCTCACTAGGGACATATTGAGGTCTATGTATTCACACTTGTATTACGATTTCCGGAAAATACAGTTATAGCATGAATAAAAGACAATTATCATGAACAATGAAATATAATAATACTTTTATTATTGCCTCTAGGGCATATTTCCAACATCATGAACTCGAGAAAGATGTGGAGGTAGTTCCAACTAGTAGGCAACCTCTCCTCATTTAGCGATGATGCGAAAAGGACCAATGTAACGAGGAGCTAACTTGCCCTTGATACCGAAACAATGGGTACCCTTCAACGGAGTAACCCGAAGGTAAGCTTTGTCGCCAACTTCATAAGTCATATCCTTATGATGACGATCACACTGGCTCTTTTGACGAGAAAGGGATGTTTTCAAATTCTCACGAATGATGCGAACTTGCTCTTCTGCCTCCTGGATCATGTCCGGTCCAAAGAATTGTCTTTCACCGGTTTCTGACCAGTTTAAAGGTGTTCGACATCTTTGTCCATAGAGAATCTCAAAAGGAGCTTTCTTAAGACTGGATTGATAGCTATTGTTATAAGCAAACTCGGCGAAAGGAAGACATTTCTCCCAATCCATACCAAATGAGATAATGCAAGCTCTAAGCATGTCTTCGAGAATTTGATTGAACCATTCCACCTGACCACTCGACTGAGGGTGGAAAGCGGTACTGAAGGAAAGATGGGTTCCCATGGCAGTTTGGAAACTCTCCCAGAAATGAGAAGTGAAAAGACTACCACGGTCTGAATTGATCTCTAGTGGAACACCATGAAGTGACACTATCCGAGAAATATATAAGTCAGCAAGCTGACTAGCAGTGATACTCTCTCGAACAGGTAGGAAGTGCGCCACTTTGGATAGACGATCAATGACTATGATGATAGCATTATTCCCTCTCTTGGTCCTGGGAAAGCCAGTGATGAAGTCCATACCAACTTTATCCCATTTCCACTCAGGAATAGCTAAAGGCTAAAGGGTTCCAACAGATCTTTGATGTTCTGCCTTAACGCGATGACAAACATCATAGTTAGCAATGAACTGAGCAATTTCTCTCTTCATCCTAGTCCACCAGAACCTCTGGCGTAGGTCTTGATACATCTTAGTACTACCGGGATGAATCGTGAGAGGAGATTCATGTGCCTCCTTAAGAATCAATTTTTGCAGATGTTGGTTCTTGGGAACCACCAAGCGATTCACAAAGAAAACAACACCACGATCATCCATAGAGAAACATCCACCAACTCCCTTCTTAATGTTTCTCTTGATCCGGGAAATTCTCGTGTCCTGCTTTTGAGCTGCGATAATCCAATCCTCAAGATCAGGTTTTGCCACCAAGATAGAAAGGAATCCGTGAGGAGCTATGTGAAGGTTAAGCTTACAGAATTCTTCATGAAGAAGTGGTTGGCCCTGCTGCAACATGAGATTGTTGCAATAGGATTTAGGACTTAGTGCATCAGCCATGACATTGCCCTTGCCTGGGGTATAGGTAATCTCTAAGTCGTAATCTGAGATCAACTCCAACCAACGTCTTTGCCTAAGGTTTAGATCTGGTTGTGTGAAGATATACTTGAGACTCTGGTGATCGGTGTAGATCTTGCAACGTTTACCAAGAAGCTAATGTCACCAGGTCTTGAGTGCATAGACTACAGCTGCAAGCTTTAGATCATGTGTAGGATAATTCTCCTCATGTGGATGCAACTGTCGAGATGCATAGGCAATCACATGATGATCTTGCATAAGAATACAGCCTAGTCCCTGTCGTGTGGTGTCGCAGTAGATAACAAAGTCTTTAGTGAAATCCGGTGGCACAAGTATGGGAGCATAAGTCAGACGTCTTTTCAGTTCCTGAAAACTTTACTCACACTATGGGGACCACTCAAACCTTTTATCTTTCTTGAGAAGTTCCGTGAGAGGTTTGGCTACTTTGGAGAAGTTCTCAACAAAGCGGCGACAATAGTTGGCTAGACCAAGGAAACTCCTAACTTGTTTAACCATTTCAGGTGGAGTCCAATCAAGAACGGCCTGAACTCTCTTGGGATTGACAACAATGCCCTTACCAGAGATCACGTGGCCTAGGTAGGTCACTTCTGGCAACCAAAATTCACACTTGGAGAACTTGGCATAAAGGCGATGCTCTCTGCGTTTCTCTAACACAAGTCTAAGATGTTCGGCATGCTCTTCCTCGTTCTTCGAGTAAATAAGGATATCATCGAGGTAAACCATCGCGAACTTATCTAAGTACTCCATGAAGATTGAGTTCATCAAGCAGGAGAAAGTAGCTGGAGCATTGGTTAGACCAAAGGACATGACGGTGTACTCGTACTGGCCATAACGAGTGACAAAGGCTCTCTTGGGAATGTCCCTGTTTCTGATCTTGATTTGGTGGTAACCTAATCTCAAATCCATCTTGGAGAAGACTGAGGATCCAGCGAGCTGATCGTATAGGTCGTTGATCCCGGGGAGCGGATATTTGTTCTTTACCGTGACCAAATTAACGGGACGATAATCTACAACCATCCGGTCCGTACCATCCTTCTTCTTGACGAAGAGGACGGGGCAAGCCTAAGGAGAAGAACTAGGACGGATGAAATCCTTTTGCAAGGACTCATCAAGTTGTTTCTTAAGCTCGGCTAGTTCTAAGGGTGACATTTTGTAGGGTCTCCTAGAGATTGGAGCGGTTCCTGGGATAAGATCTATGACAAACTCTACATCTCTGTCAGGTGGAACACCTGGCAGTTCCTCTGGAAAGACATCCGGAAAGTCACGGACTACCGGGATATCTTCAAGGTCTGGAAGAGGGCTAGCATTAAGAGAATAGAGCTGATGCCTTGCAACTCTAGTGGAGACAGTGACTATCTTGCTAGATGGGTGTGTAAGCTGAACGGACCTGGTGTAACAATCAATCTTGGCATAATGAGCTTTCATCCAGTCCATACCCAGGATGATGTTAATATCTATAGACTTGAGGGCTATAAGTGATGCGAGGAATACAAGTCTGTCAACAAGGATTTCGTTACCATGGCTTACACTAGAAGTTTGCCATTTGGATCCAGGAGTTTGAATGACCAGTGGAGAGGGCATATCACAAAATGATATGTTGTGCAAGCTAGCATAGCTTTCAGAAATGAAGGAGTGAGATGCTCCAGTATCGAACAAAACCGATGATGGGTGACAGTTGACAAAGAGTGTACCAAGAATGACATCCGGATCATCATGAGCATCTCTAGCTGAGACGTGATGCACACGTCCATATTTAGTGGGAGCTGGCTTAGCACTGATCGTCTTGCTTGATGGCTTGACACAGCCAACAGACTTCTCGAGCTGGGGTGGAGCATAACTAGTCTGAGAGCAATCACGTGCATAGTGTCCTGGCTTCCCGCATGTGAAGCAAGTCCCTGAAGTTGGACGTGGACCCGCACTGACAAGCGGTCTACCAGTAGGCCTGGGTGGAACATACGACTGAGCTTGGGAAGGCACCACATAGGATGGTCTCGGTGTATATCCGGAAGGAAGAGCGGAGTTTGGAACCCAAATCCGGTGCTTCTGAGAACTAGAACCGGAGGAAAATCCCAAATCACGAGTGTGCTTACGAGACTCCTCGTAAGTGAGCTGGGCTGTCTCTGCATTAATGGCCTTGTTCACAAGTTCTTGGAATGTATCACAATGATGCAGATGGAGATCATAATTTTTGGACATATATTATATATATATAACAATATATATCCAAGGCAAATATTTACTGCATTAATCCCAAATGCCCAAAATAAATACTTATGAGCTCCTAAAAATATTGGTTTGATTTTTATCTCTGTCCAATATTTTCAGAGGGCAACATGCGCATTTTCTTGGACCTTTTTGGAGCAATTTTTATTTGGGTCATTTCCAAAAATGATTCTGAGGGTTTCACAAATCCTCATTTCAAATTTAAATGAAATTTAAACATGATGCACACATGACTAGCTAGCCTCGAGCATACCAGAACTAGGGATGTGACAGAACCCTTACTTAACCTGATGACTAACTACCTTATATGTGTTGCAAGGAAACAATGGGAAGCACTGAGGTTTACAAGATGGTACTAACTATTATACCTTGCATTTTTTTATTCCTTTGCCCCATTTCCAATATAGAGAAGATATTTATGCACATCCTTGTTTTCATGGTTCACTGATGATTACCTCTCAAACCACCTCTGTGGTCAGGATGCAAGGAAAGTTTTCATACAACACCCACAGTTCAATATTGAAGTGTTCCTGAAGAGGTCGAAGGATGGACGGTCAATCATCCACAAGCACTGGCCTAAAGTTGCAAAGACCTTCAACATGAATGAAGGCTCAATATTTGCCTTCCGCTTCAGCAGTTTTCCAGATGATATGCATCTCTCTATGTACCGTCTATGATGCTAATTCCGAATGGTTCTAGATGTTGCATGTGATACTTGCTGCTGGTGCAGTTGTGTAATGGGGTAGTTGAGTGCTGAAGCTATATCATGTTGTACTCCGATGTATTTCAATTATGAAATCCTGCTTCCTTAATATGGAAATGGAATATATTATGTGCTTGATATGATTGTCAATTAGATTAGTAAATGGATTATTAATAATAGGCCAATTAGCCTGCTAATTGGCCAATTAGCTTGCTAATTGGGTTTTCTTATTGCAAACGGTTAATGAGAAAACACCGTGGGCGATGACCTAAGGCAACACACACAGTTTCTAGGAATAAACCGTGTTGGATCAATGAACAATCACACATGACATTCTCTTCAAAACTGTTTGCGTTACGCCACCTTGCGCAAATGTTTTCCTTGTAGTGATTGTGTGGAATGTATATACGAACGGAAACATTTAGTGTTGACTGACTGTGTGGGTTGTACTTATGACCAGAAATGATTTTGCCTGTATAATTGTATTTTTTAGCATTACTGTAGGTATTTCTGTATTTGAGTGCCAGCCGGTCGCACACGACCTTGATGTCTACTACGCAACCTTCTTGTAGACGTTGTTGGGCCTCCAAGTGCAGAGGTTTGTAGGACAGTAGCAAATTTCCCTCAAGTGGATGACCTAAGGTTTATCAATCTGTGGGAGGCGTAGGATGAAGATGGTCTCTCTCAAACAACCTCGCAACCAAATAACAAAGAGTCTCTTGTGTCCCCAACACACCCAATACAATGGTAAATTGTATAGGTGCACTAGTTCGGCAAAGAGATGGTGCTACAAGTGCAATATGGATGGTAGATATAGGTATTTGTTATCTGAAAATATAAAAACAGCAAGGTAACTAATGATAAAAGTGAGCGTAAACGGTATTGCAATGCCAGGAAACAAGGCCTAAGGTTCATACTTTCACTAGTGCAAGTTCTCTCAACAATAATAACATAACTGGATCATATAACTATCCCTCAACATGCAACAAAGAGTCACTCCAAAGTCACTAATACCGGAGAAGAAACGAAGAGGTTATTGTAGGGTACGAAACCACCTCAAAGTTATCCTTTCTGCTCGATCTATTCAAGAGTCCATAGTAAAATAATACGAAGCTATTCTTTCCGTTCAATCTATCATAGAGTTTGTACTAGAATACCACCTTAAGACACAAATAAACCAGAACCCTAATGTCACGTAGATACTCCATTGTCACCTCAAGTATCCGTGGGCATGATTATACGATATGCATCACACAATCTCAGATTCATCTATTCAACCAACACAAAGTACTTCAAAGAGTGCCCCAAAGTTTCTATTGGAGAGTCGAGACGAAAACATGTGCATAAGTTCATTGAACCCACAAGTTGATCACCAAAACATACATCAACTAGATCACGTGAATATCCCATTGTCACCATAGATAAGCACATGCAAGACATACATCAAGTGTTCTCAAATCCTTAAAGACTCAATCCGATAAGACAACTTCAATGGGAAAACTCAATCCATTACAAGAGAGTAGAGGGAGAGAAACATCATAAGATCTAACTATAATAGCAAAGCTCGCGATACATCAAGATCGTATCACTTCAAGAGCACGAGAGAGAGAGAGAGATCAAACACATAGCTACTGGTACATACCCTCAGCCCCGAGGGTGAACTACTCCCTCCTCATCATGGAGAGCGCCGGGATGATGAAGATGGCCACCGGTGAGGGATCCCCCCTCTGGCAGGGTGCCGAAACAGGGTCCCGATTGGTTTTTGGTGGCTACAGAGGCTTGTGGCGGTGGAACTCCTGATCTAGGTTATATTCTGGAGGTTTCAGTATTTATAGGAACTTTTGGCGTAGGTCTCACGTCACGGGGGGGGGGGGGGGTTTCCGGGCTGTCCACGAGGCAGGGGGCGCGCCCAGGGGAAGTGGGCACGCGGGCCACCCTCGTGGGAAACCTGGGACTCTCCTGGCCCAACTCTTTCACTCCAGAGGCTTCTTTTGGTCCACAAAAAATCGTCAAAAATTGGCACGTCAATTGGACTCCGTTTGGTATTCCTTTTCCGTAAAATCAGAACAACGAAAAAACAGAAACTGGCACTGGGCTCTAGGTTAATATGTTAGTCCCAAAAATGATATAAAAGTGTAAAGTAAAGCCCGTAAACATCCAAAACGGGTAATATAATAGCATGGAACAATCAAAAATTATAGATACGTTGGAGACATATCAAGCATCCCCAAGCTTAATTCCTGCTCGTCCTCGAGTAGGTAAATGATAAAAACAGAATTTTTGATGTGGAATGCTACCTAGCATAATTCTCAATGTAATTTACTTTATTGTGGCATGAATTTTCAGATCCAAATGATTCAAAATAAAAGTTCATATTGACATAAGAAATAGTAATACTTCAAGCATACTGACTAAGCAATCATGTCTTCTCAAAATAACATGGCTAAAGAAAGTTATCCCTACAAAATCATATAGTCTGGCTGTTGCTCTATCTTCATCACACAAAGTATTTAATCATGCACAACCCCGATGACAATCCAAGCAATTGTTTCATACTTTAGTAATATCAAACTTTTTCAACCGTCACATAATACATGAGCGTGAGCCATGGACATAGCACTATATGTGGAATAGAATGGTGGTTGTGGAGAAGACAAAAAAGGAGAAGATAGTCTCACATCACTTAGGCGTATCAACGGGCTATGGAGATGCCCATTAATAGATATCGATGTGAGTGAGTAGGGATTACCATGCAACAGATGCACTAGAGCTATAAGTGTATGAAAGCTCAACAAAAGAAACTAAGTGGGTGTGCATCCAACTTGCTTGCTCATGAAGACCTAGGGCGTTTTGAGGAAGCCCATCATTGGAATATACAAGCCAAGTTTTATAATGTAAAGTTCCCACTAGTATATGAAAGTGACAACATAGGAGACTCTCTATCATGAAGATCATGGTGCTACTTTGGAGCACAAGTGTGGTAAAAGGATAGTAGGATTGTCTCTTCTCTCTTTTTCTCTCATTTTTTATTTGGCCTTTCTCTTTTTTTTATAAAGTCCGAAGTCTCATCCCGACTTGTGGGGGAATCATATTCTCCATCATCCTTTCCTCACTGGGACAATGCTCTAATAATGAAGATCATCACACTTTTATTTACTTACAACTAAAGATTACAACTCGATACTTAGAACAAGATATGACTCTATATGAATGCCTCTGGCGGTGTACCGGGATATGCAATGAATCAAGAGTGACATGTATGAAAATTATGAAGGTGGCTTTGCCACAAATACGATGTCAACTACATGATCATGCAAAGAGCAATATGACAATGATGATGCGTGTCATATAAACGGAATGGTGGAAAGTTGCATGGAAATATATCTCGGAATGGCTATGGAAATGCCATAATAGGTAGGTATCGTGGCTGTTTTGAGGAAGGTATATGGTGGGTGTATGGTACCGGCGAAAGTTGCGTGGCACAAGTGTCACGCCCAATATGTGACACTATCCTAAAGAGACTCGAAGGTCCCACCAAGGATAGAACCGCATATTGATACGCTTTTGCAAGGTGGATATCATTACTTCAACATTACATAATAGATAGGGATACATACATAAGGCATCCAATGCCACACGAATACAACATCATCTTACATAAGAGCAACATCCGACTATGGATGAAACACAAACAGAAACTCAAACGACATCCACCCTGCTAGCCCAGACTGCCGACCTGGAACCTATCCCCTGATCAAAGAAGAAGCAGAAGAAGAACTTCAAAACAAGCAAACATCGCTCTCGCGTCATGATCATCGCAAAACCTGTACCTGCAACTGTTGTTGTAGTAATCTGTGAGCCACGAGGACTCACCAATCCCATTACCATGGGTATCAAGACTAGCAAAGCTTAAAGGGTAAGGAAGGGGTAAAGTGGTGAGGTTGCAGCAGCGACTAAGCATGATATGGTGGCTAACATACGCAAATAAGAGTGAGAAGAGAAGCAAAAGGAACGGTAGTCAACTAGTAATGATCAAGAAGTGATCCTAAGCTCCTACTTACGTCAATCATAACACAAAAACCGTGTTCACTTCCCGGACTCCGCCGAAAAGAGACCATCACGGCTACACACGCGGTTGATGCGTTTTAATTCGGATCTGGTGTCAAGTTATCTACAACCGGACATTAACAAATTCCCATCTGCCACATAACCACGGGCACGGCTTTCGAAAGATAATACCCTGCAGGGGTGTCCCAACTTAGCCCATCACAAGCTCTCACGGTTAACGAAGGATATTCCTTCTACCAGGAAGACCCGATCAGTCTTGGAATCCCGGTTTATAAGACATTTTGACAATGGTAAAACAAGACCAGCAAAGCTGCCCGATGCGTCGACAATCCCGATAGGAGCTGCACATATCTCGTTCTCAGGGCAACACCGGTAAGTCAAGCTACGAGTAAAACCAGACTTCGAGTTTCCCCGAAGTGGCCCCGCAGGTTGCTCGGTTCGGACCAGCACTTAGAGAAGCACTGGCCCGGGGGGGCTAAAATAAAGATGACCCTCGGGTTGGCCGACCCAAGGGAAAGGTATATGTGGTGGTGAGGCAAATGGTAAAACCAAGGTTGGGCCTTGCTAGAGGAGTTTTATTCAAAGAGAACTATCAAGGGGGTCCCATAAATCACCCAACCGCGTCAGGAACACAAAATCCGGGAACATAACACCGGTATGACGAAAACTAGGGCGGCAAGAGTGGAACAAAACACCAGGCATAAGGCCGAGCCTTCCACCCTTTACCAAGTATGTAGATGCATTAATTAAATATGAGATATTGTGATATCCCAACATAATCCTGTCCATCATGGAGCAATCTTCAACTTCACCTGCAACTAACAATGCTATAAGAGGGGCTGAGAAAAGCGGTAACATAGCCAAGCAATGGTTTGTTAGGAAGGGTGAAAAGGTCAGAGGCTAACATGGCAATTTGGGGAGGCTTGAAGAACAAATGATAGGTAGCGCAGCAAAGCGATAGAACGAAGCAACTAGCATAGCAAGTAATGAGATTCAGGGTAGCGGTCATAATGCCTGAAATCCCGCAAGGAAGAAGAATGAGTCCATGAAGAAGACGAACGGATGAAGCCAAACCAAGCGTAGACGAACGAATCCTCACGATCGCAACGAAACAGGAACTATCGAGAGGAAGCACACAACATGGTAAACACACCACACATAGACAAGACATGATGCACAACCAAGCATGATGCATGGCAAAGCTAGATGAAGCTACTCATGGCAAGAGATGATGCAAACAAGAACAACACATCAAGGCAAGTTTAAATGAGGCCAAAAACAACATATAACAATTCCGGTAAGTCCTCGTATGCAAGTTTAGAAAATGGTCCAGAACTGAATAAACCTTATGTTCAAGTTGTTAAACAGCAAGTTAAGATGCACCAAGATGATCTACTCGAGATTCTAGTCAAGTTGCATATAAAGTTCATTTAATTCGGAGCTACGGCCTAGAAGATATGAGAAAAACAAGTTAAACATGGCATTGATGCAAAATACATACAAACATCAAGCAAACACTCTCAAAACATGGATGCAACATGATAATATGAAACTTCATGCAAAACCAAGCAAGTTTCATATTGAGCACACTCAAAACGGAGCAACAGTTCAACACATACACTATACAAGTTTAAAGGACAAGCTGTCCAAAACAGCAACTAGGCATCTAGCAAGCATCAAAAAATATGCTACAGCACCTCAACATAAGAACAAAAGGCATGAACTTGAAGTACAGGTAAAGCATGACAAAACATGAACACTGAGCTATCTCCATAAATCAATAGAACATGCTCAAAAGGACATGGCAAGATTGCAAATAATAACAGTTTACAGACTTGGCAGAAATAACATCAGGTTGCAATGTTTAGAGCTATCAAACAACATGTTACAGGAAGCTATCATAGCAAACAAAGGCATGGCATGTTAATAGTAAAGTCAAAGAACAAAAATCCCTTACTGAACTAATTCTAAAGATCAACAGAAAAGATGGTAGCATCCATGCAAACATGGCAAGTAATATGGCAGATTCAGACATGGCAGGAGCAACAATAAGCAGGCATGTTGGTGAGCTTGTACCACTCAGCACAGAACTATACATGGCATGGAAAGGCAACCAACAGTAAGAAGTAATATGGCATATTTATGAAGCTAAGCATGGCAAGAGCAATTTCATAGGGTGCATGGATCACTAGCAAAGCTCATGGCAAAACTGAACTTAATGTTAACAGGCTGACAACAACATTATCTAGAAAGTTTGGAGCAAGATAACAACAAGTTGCAGCAGGATATAAATGCAACCAGGGGCATGACTGTATATAGCATGACATGTATAACAAATCATCCTTAGGAAACATCTCCATATTATGCATGGAATGACTTGTAGCAGCAGGTTACATAGCATCACGATATAACAGAATCAGCCTAGCAAAACAGAAATAACAAGTACCCTACTTCACGAGCTCGATGCACTCACCACAAGACTCATAAAAATACATGGATTGCACCACAGCAAATATGGCATGTTGTAGCTCAAAACTCATGTAGACATCAAACTCATAGGATGCACACACAAAATGCAATGAAAAAGACAAATCACCAAGTTATAACGGTTTCAGCAGGTTAACATCATATAGCACTCTTGCAACGATGATTTGGGCATCAAGATGGACTCAAAAAAACATTACACAGTGGAACAAAATGTAGGCCATCTCCCAATTAACATTTTGACATATTATATGCACAAATTGGAGCAGTATGCAACAAGTTACGGCATGATGAACGGAGGCATAAAATGTTATAGCGAAAAGGGACTTGGTGGAAATATACCCCTCCGAAGCAGATCTGGGGTTTCACGCAGATTACGAGGTTCACCAGAATCTTCGCCGGAGTTGACGGGTAGATGAAGGGGACGTCGCCGGAGAAAGCCGGAGAGGGTCAGGGGCGGCCGGAGTAGGCGGATCCGGTCGGGGAAGAGGTCGGCCGAGGCGGAGGAGGCCGGAGCTCGGGCGAGCTCGCCGGAGGCGAGGGCGGCGTAGGGCAGCAGGCGCTGGAGGCGATGGCGAGGCGCGGCGCCGCGGAGGGAAGGCGCGATGGTGAGGGAGAGATCCGCGACGGCGGCGGAGAAGGACGGCGCGGGCGCGGCCTCGGGCACGGAGGCGGGCGGGGGCGGGCGACGCCGGCGGAGCGGCGATGCCGGCGAGGTCCGCGAGGCGCGGTGCGGGCTGGAGCGGCAGGGACGGGCCAGGCGGCGGCGGGATCTGGGCCCGCGCGGGCCACGGATGGGCTCCGCGGGCCGGCCGCGCGGGGACGGCGGCGGAGGACAGGTGGCACTCCTTGATTGGCGCAGGGAGGCTGCGCTGCTAAGGTGGCATGCTCCTATTGGCCGGAGCGACGTGGAGGCGGCGGTGGACGTGTCCGGCGGCGTGAGGAGGGAGAGGGCTAGGGTTCATCTGCGCGAAAAATCGGGGGGAGACATCTATTTATAGGTAGAGGGAGCTAGGAGAATCCAAATGGGGAGCGGTTTTCAGCCACGCGATCATGATCGAACGACCGAGAGCATGGAGGGGGTTTGGACGGGCTCATGGGCTGATTTGGAGGGGTGTTGGGCTGCAAGTCAAAAGGGGCTTTACGGTTACCCGGTTAACCGTTGGAGCATCAAACAGACTCCAAATTGCACGAAACTTGACAGGCGGTCTACCGGTGGTGTACCAAGGCCGCTTGGCAAACCACGGTACATTAACACCCGTTCACAATAAGAGACAAAAGGGGAATGCCGGAGGGCATAGGAGTGTCGGATTGCAAAACGGACAACGGGGAAAATGCTCGGATGCAAGAGACGAGCACATATGCAAAATGAGATGCACATGATGACATGATAAAATGCAACACGCAAGCAAATGACAAGGCAACAACGACGAATAGCTAGAAGACACCTGGCGCATCGGATCCGTTGCGTTACAACAAGAGAGGCTAGCAATGGTGGAAGGGTGAGAGTGCGTATAATACATGGACTCAACATTAGTCATAAAGAACTCATATACTTATTGCAAAAATATACAAGACATTGAAAACAAAGCACTACGCGCATGCTCCTAGGGGGGTAGATTGGTAGGAAAAGACCATTGCTCGTCCCCGACCGCCACTCATAAGGAAGACAATCAATAAATAAATCATCTCTCCAACTTCATCACAAAGCGGTTCACCATACGTGCATGCTACGAGAATCACAAACTTCGGCACAACTATTCTTCAAATCCATAATTACCCCACTAGCATGACTCTAATATCATCATCCTCATATCTCAAAACAATTATAAAGCATCAAATTGATCATAGCATCCAATTCACTTTCTATGATAGTTTTTATTATACCCAACTAGGATGGCCATCATTCTAGGACCAATTTTATAACCATAGCAAATACCATGCTGTTCTAAAAGACTCTCAAAATAATATAAGTGAAGCATGAGAGATTAACAATTTCTACAAAATAAAGCCACCGCCTTGCTCTAAAAGATATAAGTGAAGCACTAGAGCAAATGACAAACTACTCCAAAAGATATAGGTGAAGATCAATGAGTAGTCAAATAATTGTGCAACTATGTGAAGACTCTCTAACATTTAAGAATTTCAGATCTTGGTATTTTATTCAAACAGCAAGCAAAACAAAATAAAATAAAACTAAGATCCAAGCAAAACACATATCATGTGGTGAATAAAAATATAGCTCCAAGTAAAGTTACCGATGAACGAAGACGAAAGAGGGGATGCCATCCGGGGCATCCCCAAGCTTAGGCTCTTGGTTGTCCTTGAATATTACCTTGGGGTGCCTTGTGCATCCCCAATATTAGGCTCTTGCCGCTCCTTATTCCATAGTCCATCGAATCTTTACCCAAAACTTGAAAACTTCACAACACAAAACTCAACAGAAAACTTGTAAGCTCCGTTAGTATAAGAAAATAAAACCACCACTTAGGTACTGTAATGAACTCATTATAAATTCATATTGGTGTAATATCTACTATATTCCAACTTCTCTATGGTTCATACACTCCGATACTACTCATAGATTCATCAAAATAAGCAAACAACACATAGAAAACAGAATATGTGAAAAACAAAACAGTCTGTAGTAATCTGTATTAAACGTATACTTCTGGAACTCGAAAAATCCTACCAAATTAGGAAGTCCTAAGAAATTTATGTACCAACCCAGAGAAAAAAGAATGATCAAAAGCACGTTTCTGTGAATTATCAAAACTAATTTACTGGGTGCAAAAGTTTCTGATTGTCAGCAGGATCAACACAACTATCACCGTAAGCAATCCTAAAGGTCTTACTTGGCACTTTATTGAAACAAAAGCTATAAAACATGATTACTACAGTAGCATAATCATGTGTCCACTCAAAAACAGTAGGGGTAAATATTGGGTTGTCTCCCAACAAGCGCTTTTTTAATGCCTTTCTAGCTAGGCATGATGATGACAATGATGCTCACATAAAAGATAAGAATTGAAACATAAAGGGGCCATCATGAAGCATATGACTAGCATATTTAAGCCTAACCCACTTCCTATGCATAGGGATTTTGTGAGCAAACAACTTATGTGAACAAGAATCAACTATCATAGGACGGCAAAACAAGCATAGCTTCAAGATTTTCAACACGTAGAGAGAAAACTTGATATTATTGCAATTCCTACAAGCATATGTTCCTCCCACATAATAATTTTTAGTAGCATCATAAATGAATTCAACAATATAACCAGTACATAAAGCATTATTTTCATGATGCACAACATTACAAATTTTACTACTCTCCACATAAGCAAGTTTATTCTTTATGGCATACGTATCATCACAATAATCATCATAAATAGGAGGCATGCTTTCATCATAATAAATTTGCTCATCAAAACTTGGGGGACAAAAAATATCATCTTCATCAAACATAGCTTTCCCAAGCTTGTGGCTTTGCATATCATTAGCATCATGGATATTCAAGGAATTCATACTAACAACATTGCAATCATGCTCATCATACAAAGATCTAGTACCAAACATTTTAATGCATTCTTCTTCTAGCACTTGAGCACAATTTTCCTTTCCATCATTCTCACGGAAGATATTAAAAATATGAAGCATATGAGGCAAACTCAATTCCATTTTTTTTGTAGTTTTCTTTTATAGACTAAACTAGTGATAAAACAAGAAAAAAATATTTGATTGCAAGATATAAAGATATACCTTCAAGCACTCACCTCCCCGGCAACGGCGCGAGAAAAGAGCTTGATGTCTACTATGCAACCTTCTTCTTATAGACGTTGTTGGGCCTCCAAGTGCAGAGGTTTGTAGGACAGTAGCAAATTTCCCTCAAGTGGATGACCTAAGGTTTATCAATCCGTGGGAGGCGTAGGATGAAGATGGTCTCTCTCAAACAACCCTGCAACCAAATAACAAAGAGTCTCTTGTGTCCCCAACACACCCAATACAATGGTAAATTGTATAGGTGCACTAGTTCGTCAAAGAGATGGTGATACAAGTGCAATATGGATGTTGATATAGGTATTTGTAATCTGAAAATATAAAAACAGCAAGGTAACTAATGATAAAAGTGAGCATATACAATATTGCAATGCTAGGAAACAAGGCCTAAGGTTCATTCTTTCACTAGTGCAAGTTCTCTCAACAATAATAACATAACTGGATCATATAACTATCCCTCAACATGCAACAAAGTGTCACTCCAAAGTCACTAATAGCGGAGAACAAACAAAGATATTATTGTAGGATACGAAACCACCTCAAAGTTATCCTTTCTACTCGATCTATTCAAGAGTCAGTAGTAAAATAACACGAAGCTATTATTTCCGTTCAATCTATCATAGAGTTCTTACTAAAATAACACCTTAAGACACAAATCAACCAAAACCCTAATGTCACCTAGATACTCCATTGTCACCTCAAGTATCTGTGGGCATGATTATATGATATGCATCACACAATCTTACATTCATCTATTGAACCAACACAAATTACTTCAAAGAGTGCCCCAAAGTTTCTACTGGAGAGTCAAAACGAAAACGTGTTCCAACCCCTATGCATAAGTTCATTGAACTCGCAAGTTGATCACTAAAACATACATCAACTAGATCACGTGAATATCCCATTGTCACCACAGATAAGCACATGCAAGACATACATCAAGTGTTCTCAAATCCTTAAATACTCAATCCGATAAGACAACTTCAACGGGAAAACTCAATCCATTACAAGAGAGTAGAGGGGGAGAAACATCATAAGATCTAACTATAATAGCAAAGCTCACGATGCATCAAGATCGTATCACCTCAAGAGCATGAGAGAGAGAGAGATCAAACACATAGCTACTGGTACATACCCTCAGCCCCGAGGGTGAACTACTCCCTCCTCGTCATGGAGAGCGCTGGGATGATGAAGGTGGCCACCGGTGAGGGATCCCCCCTCCGGCAGGGTGCCGGAACAGGGTCCTGATTGGTTTTTGGTGGCTAGAGAGGCTTGCGGCGGCGGAACTCCCGATCTAGGTTATTTTCTGGAGGTTTCATTATTTATAGGAATTTTTGGCGTAGGTCTCACGTTAGGGGGGTTTTCGGGCTGTCCACGAGGCAGGGGGCGCGCCCATGGGAAGTGGGTGCATGGGCCACTCTCGTGGGCAGCCCGGGACTCTCCTGGCCCAACTCTTTCACTCCAGGGGCTTCTTTTGGTCCACAAAAAATCGACAAAAATTGGCACATCAATTGGACTCCGTTTGGTATTCCTTTTCTGTAGAACTCGAAAACAATGAAAAAACAGAAACTGGCATTGGGCTCTAGGTTAATAGGTTAGTCCCAAAAATGATATAAAAGTGTAAAGTAAAGCCCATAAACATCCAAAACGGTTAATATAATAGCATGGAACAATCAAAAATTATGGATACATTGGAGACGTATCAGACCTCATTTTGCCAAGCGTGTGTGCCAGGAGGGCATATTCCCAACGGTTTCTGGGTCATGTGGGAAGGACCCCTCTATCGCCCACACTCACTTGGCGGTGGTTCCAAATGCCGTCGCGGAAAGTGCTAAAAAATCATTTGTTTAGGACCGACGCGTACCAGTGGGGAGTAGTCCACCCTTGGGGCTGAGGGTTTGTACCAGTAGCTATGTGTTTAATCTCTCTCTCTCTCTCGTGATCTATATCATGGGCTTTGTTAATATAGTCGGATCATATGATGTTTCTCCCCTCTATACTCTTGTTGTGATTAATTGAATCTTACCCTTTGAAGTTTTGTCATGTCGGATTGAATATTTAGAGATGAGAACACGTGATGTATGTCTTGCGGTATGAATACTTGAGGTGACATTGGGTTATCTTATTGATTCACTTGATATATGTTATGGCATTCAACTTGCAGATTGCCGCGGTGATATTGGGGTAATCTTTGCATAGGGGTTGATGCACATTTCTATTATCTTTTCTCTGATAGAAACTTTGGGGTCCACTTGTAGTTCTTTGTGTGGATTGAGTATTATGAATATGAATTTGCTTTGGTGTTATTTTAGTACGAACTGTTGATTAGATCGATCGGAAAGAATAGCTTGCGTTATTTTAGTACGAACTCTAGGATAGATTGAACAGAAAGAATAGCTTTGAGGTGGTTTCGTACCCTACAAACAATTTCTATCTTTTGTTCTTCGCTAATAGGAACTCGGGAGTGATTCTTTATTGCACTTTGAGGGATAATCATATGATCCAACTATGTTAGCATTGTTGAGAGGTTGCACTAGTGAAAGTACGGACCCTAGGCCTCATTTTCAAGCATTGCAATACCATTTTTGTGCCCGTTTACTATTTTCTACCTTGCTTTTTTTATTTATTCAGATTATAAAAATATATTTCTACCATCAATATTACACTTTTATCACCATCTCTTCGTCGGACTAGTGCACGTATACAATTTGCCATTGTATTGGGTGTGTTGGGGACATAAGAGATTTCTTGTATTTGGTTGCAGGGTCGTTTGAGAGAGACTATATTCATCCTACGCCTCCCATGGATTGATAAACCTTAGGTCATCCACTTGAGGGAAAATTGCTACTGTCCTACAAAACTCTGCGCTTGGAGGCCCAACACATGTCTACAATAATAAAGTTGCGTAGTAGACATCAAGCTCTTTTCTGGCACCGTTGCCGAGGAGGTGAGTGCTTGAAGGTATATCCTTAGATCTAGCAATTGAATCTTTTAGTTTCTTGTTTTATCACTAGTTTGGTTTATAAAAATAAAACTACAAAAAAATGGAAATTAGGTTGCATCCTATTATTGATCATCTTTATAATATCTTTCTTGAAAATGATGGTTCGGAAAATTGTTCTCAATTGCTAGAAGAAGAAGTCAATAAAATGCTTGGCACAAAATATTTGAATAATGAGCATGATTGCAATGTTGTTAGTGTGAATTCTTTGAATATCCAAAATGCTAATGATGATTGCACAAGTCATGACAAAAATGTTTCTTATAAGCATTTCACTTTTTGTGCAGTGAATTGGGAGTGCCTTTGTACACCAAAAAGGGAAGATATATTTTGTCAGAAGCATAAATACTTAGAAATGAAAAAGTTGCAAGAGAGGCTAGATGGTTGTGCTGAAGGATGTAATATTTTTTGCCATCCTTGTGAACTTTGCAATGAACATGGTCATTTAAATCTCCAATGAAAATTATTTCATGATCAAATTGTGTCCAAAAATTGTGATAACTTGATTACCCTTGAGCATCATAAAGATCTTAGCCTTCTTTTGGGGTATGAAGAAATTAAAAGTATAACTAAGGGATTTCCAAATCCCGAGAGATTTCTTTGTTTTGATCTAGAAGAAATTTAAATGTTCTGTGCAGTAAATTGCTTTGAGAATCCTTATATTGCGAACTACCTAAAGACAAGAAAACAAATGGAATATGAAGAGAGTACCAATGAAAGGGAAAATATTTCCCAATACCCTCCTAGTGTTTATTATGATGAATCAGGTAACGAGGAGGAGCTTCCTATCCAATCAATCTCTTCAACAAGAAGCTTGAAAGTAATAATTAAACCCACACATGGGGTGGTGAAGAAGAAGAAAAGAAGAAAGAATAGAGGTAAAAAGGTATCTCTCCCAAATAATGTTTCTCCCATCACCATCATGCCTCATGAAAGTGAATCAAATATGTTGATGGAGGATGATGATATTGAGTATGATTTTGTGATACCTACTAGCTACTTGTTGTAATGATTATGATTGGGAAGACAATGATGTCCCTTATGATCTCGAGAATCTTTTTAGCACTTGCTTGGAAGAATATGATAATAATGTTTGCTATACTATTGGTGCCATTCATGCTATTTATAAGAATGGTTGTGGAAATGATGCTTGTCCTAAGCTTGGGGATGCTTTGCTTAATGAATATGATCCTTTGATTCCTTCTACTTTCGATAAGAAAATTTATTATGATGATAGCATGCCTTCTATTTATGATGATTACATTGATGAAAGTGGGTTTGGAAGAGTGTCAACTTTAGGTAGTAGTGATCCCACTATTTTGGAGGGTGTTGAATCTTATTACAATATTAATGAAAGTGGATTTGGAGAGGTCATGACTTTATTTAGTGATACATCCACTATTTTGGAAGAGGTTTCAATTGACTATGACAATAAAGTTGCTATCTATGATGATTATTATGATGACATGTATGCCGTAAACAGTAATAAATTTTCTATTCTTGTGCATCATGAAAAGAGTGATGTATGTGAAAGTTATATTGTTAAATCCATTCATGATGCCTCTGAAAATTATTATGAGAAAGGAACTTATGCCCTTACATATCTCAATAATTTCAAGTTTCTTCTCTATGTGTTGATTGTTTTGAAGTTACACTTGTTTTGCCTTCCTATGCTAGTTGATTCTTGTTCCCATAATTTTCTTGCTCACAAAATCCCTATGCATAGGAAGTGGGTTAGACCTAAATGTGCTAGTCATATGCTTCATGATGCTCTCTTCATGTTTCAATTCTTATCTTTTATGCGAGCATCATTGAAATCATCATGCCTAGCTAAAAGGCATTAAAGAAAAGTGCTTGTTGGGAGACAACCCAACACTTTTAACTATTATTTTTGCGTGTTCACATGATTATGCTACTTTAGTAATCATGTTTTATAGATTTTGTTTCAATAAAGTGCCAAGTAAAGCCTTTGGGATCATGTTGGGTGATAGTTGATTTGATCTTGCTGAAAAACAAAAACTTTTATGCTAACGAAAATAATTCTTATTTTTAGCAGGAGAGTTCTTTTGAGTTGATTCTTATTGCACAAGATTAATATACAAATTTCTCACGTGTTCCTAAATTTTCAGAATTTTTGGAGTAGCGGAAGTATGGTTTGAGTACAGATTACTACAGACTGTTCTGTTTTTGACAGATCTTTTTTCAATGCATAGTTTGCTTGTCTTCTAGTTTCTATGGATTATATTGCTCAATATAAATTGTAGAAATGATATGATACAGTAGGAATTGTGTGAGAAGAATTATGAATCTTGTCTTTGACAGTACCAAAAGGGGAATGGTTTGCTCTTTATCATACTAACCTATCTCACAAAGTTCCGTTAAGTTTTGTGTGACTAAAGTTTTCAAGTTTTGGGTGAGATGTCGATATGAGGAGAATAAGGAGTGATGAGACCCTAAGCTTGGGGATTCCCAAGGCACACCCAAGGTAATATCCAAGAAAGATCCAAAAAACTAAGCTTGGGGATGCCCCAGAAGGCATCCCCTCTTTCATCTCCAACAATATCGGTAACCTTACTTAGAGCTATGTTTTTATTCGTCACATGATATGTGTTTTGCTTGGAGTGTCAATTTATTTTGTTAGGATTTGATTGCTGTTATTTAGAATAATGTTTTTCATCTTTTATTTCAATAAAAGTGACAATGATAGCCTTTACTATGCTTATTTTGCAAGTCTATATGTTGCTGTTTGAAAACAGAAAGTTTACCATTGTTGCAAAAATTCCCTAGAAAATTCTTTATCGACTGTACTGTTTTGGCAGATTGCTGTTATGTTTTGTAGCATCCCAAATTTTCAATTTGGAATGTTATACACTAGAGCATCATTGCATATCATAGTTTATTTGCTTTTGGCCTGATCCTAGAAATTCTACGCAACTCAAGGACCCTCGGAGAGAGTTGGGAGTTTCATTATCTTCATATTTGAGTTTTTCTCAAATTTTGAAAATAGGATCATTTGATTTTTATTTATTTTATCTTCAATTATTTCAATTATAAAATTATGAGAGAGGGAATAAAATGAATTTCCCAAAATAAAGAAATATTGAGGATTTAATAGAAAAATCAAATAAGTTTTATTTTGGAGTTTTTGCCTTTTTATTTGAATTTAGGAAAATTGCACGTTTTCAAAACTGCATTTTAGGGCTAAGAAAATGTTCATCTCGTTCTAAATATTTTATTTGGACAGTGAAAATTTGTTTTGGCATTTTTAGTTTTTTATTTAATTTTCTAGAATTTTTCTTAGTTTCGGTGGAATTGTTTAAAAAAAACTCGCGCGCGCCCGACTGGGCCGAAGCCCAACCGAGCCAGGCCGGCCCGCGCCGCCGCCGCCTCCCGCATCAAGATAGGGACCGGAGTCCCGATCGCTGCCGCCGCCGAGTCCGAGCAGGCCCCGCCGCCGCCTTGCCCCCTCCCCAAGCCACCGCCGCCCTCCCCTTTTAAATACCGAGCCAGGGCCCCCCTGGAGCCCCAAGCCGCAGTCGCTGCCGCCGCACTCCACCGTTGTCGCAGCCGCCGCCCCGCTGCCTGCCGTCGCTGCCGCCAGCCAATGCCGTCGACGCCTGCCGCCGCCGCCCCGCCACCCCACGCCGCCCCGCAGCCCCGCCGGAGCCTCGTCGAAGCCCGAGCCGAGGTAGCCGCCCCTTCGCCCGGTTTTCTAAAGAAAGTCGATCCGTTTTTTTAGAAAACCCTAGTTTTCGTTTTTTTAGAATAGATCAGTTTATTTTCGTCGGTTTATCTATTTAGCGAGCATTCGCTCATTCATTCGTTTTAACGAACGAGATCACCGTTTAGTTTCAGTTAACGAACGTTCGTTCGTTAATCTGTTCGTCGGTTTTTCTTTTTCTCGGATTTTCCGCGATTATTTCTGATCGCGATTTCTGATCCGATTTTCGTTTTAGTATAACTTTTAGCTCGTTTATCGGAATAAGGCGATTCAAGCGCCTAGAGTTTTGTCTCGAAACCCTCTTTCCGTTTAACCAACTCAAACAAGTTTTTTGCTTCTGTAAAATTTGACTTTGGTTCAAATTAGTAAACGAAGCTTGTTTCTTTCGCCGTTTGTGTTTCGTTGTTTCGTTCGATTTGTTTCTTTTTGCAAACCGGAGTTCTTAAGTTGAACTTTCTGGTTAGTTTTCTTATTTGAGTTTTACCCGTGCATTAGATGAGTACTTATTTTATGCTTGTTTTTTTGCGATAGAGTACCCGGAGTGCGTCGCTTGCTACTTCAAATCTCTAGGTTTCACGGATCATCAGCAAGGCAAGTAACACTTTGATCATACCTCTTTACTACCCAGTTTTATTGAATTAGATCAATCCTCAAACAATTGCATGATTAGGATCTGATTTAATATGTGGGTTTTGGGAAGTAGATGAGGTAGTACCTATTACCTGTTTTATTATCAAACCCTTGGGAGTTACTTCTATGTTTGCTTATTGCCATGCTATGCTAGTAGACGTGGATTGGGTGAGTGTATCCATGACAGATGTGAGATTGTAATTTAATGGTTTATTTAAGGTGGCAACTTAAACACACATCTGGGTGGATTGAGGCACCTGGGTATTCCAGCGATTGCCTGTTTTTCTTTATGGACCGCCACCCAGGCTCAAAGGAATCATGAGATTATTCATGCTAGAAACTTCCGTGTGCATCCACAAGCTACTATGGACTCTAGCATAGTTGATTAAGTCATGCGAACTCTTACAGTGGTAGACTAGCAGATGTAGGGGAAAGTAGGTGTAACTGTCTACCCGATCGTAAGGTGCTAGCGCTTCTGAAAGACTATGTCTCGGTCATCCGTTTCTCAAACACCATGTAGTGCGAGAATCCCAAAGGAGGAGATCGAGTCTTGTGGGGAAAAGTGCGCAAACCTCTGAAGAGTGTATAAACTAATCATGGTTAGCCGTGTCCCTGGTTATGGACATCTTGACTATCTAGTACTTGGATTATCATGTGAATCTCATCATGTTACTTTAATTAATTTTGTTGGGTTTTAATGATGATGCTTAATTGGGATTGAGAGGGTGTCTACACTCTCAATGTTTAACAACCACCATGATAGTTAAATAAAATTTATTCCTTTGCTGTAGGGAAAATTGGCTTTATGCCAAACTGTAACCATAGAGCTCTCCACCAGCCATATATGCATGTAGTATAGCATTATTCTTTCATTACTCTCTATGTGTTACATTGCTAGCATATTCCATGTGCTGGCCCGTTTTCGGGCTGCAACATTCATGTTGCAGACTTTTCAAACGACAAGTAAGGTGCCTTAGGTCGTGGTTCTATACTCAGTGATGCCATTGGAGTTGATGGACTCACTTATCTTCTAAGCCTTCCGCTGTTATCATTCTTACATGGCCTTATGCCATGTTTATTGTAATAAGTTCTCTTTTTAGACATTCGATGTAATAAGTGTGTGATTTCTACTCTGTTATAAATCCTTCAAGTACTGTGCGTGTCAGCATTACTGATCCAGGGATGACACTAAAGCACAGAGATCAGACTGTTTGAGGTCTGGTTGCTACATTTTGCATTGTTTGCATATGTTTGCTTGTTTAATGATTCTATTTGAGAATAGGACTATTAAATATGCAGAGGCATTTAGTATGCAATGTTAATTAACAATTTTAGTGATTTGCTACAGTAGAGAATGATAAGGTTTTTGCATTGGCTTATAGTAACTTATCTCATGAGTTCTTGTTGACTTTTGTGTGGATGAAGCTTTTGAGATTTAGGAAAACCGTGATATGAGAGGAATTAAGGAGACACAAAAACTCAAGCTTGGGGATGCCCAAGGCACCCCAAGATAATATTTCAAGAAGTCTCAAGCATATAAGCTTGGGGATGTCCTGGTAGGCATCCCACCTTTCTTCTTCAACAATTATCGGTTAGTATCGGTTGAGCCTAAGTTTTTGCCTCTTCACATGAGTTGTGATATCCTTGTAATGTCATTTTATTTTGTTTCGCTTGCTGTTTTAATAAAATATTTAGATCTGAATGTTTTTAAATAAAAGAGAGCCCTCAAATAGTTGTCAGGGAGGCTAAGTAAGTGGCATTCACATCCCGTCAATGAAGCCCTTTTCTATGTCATTTACTCTTGTGCTTCACTTATATCCTATGAGTAAATTGTTAAATAAATTGAATGTCATGAAGTTGAAATCATATCATGCCTAGTGGTAGCTTCACATTGGGTTTAGAAAGTGAAATCTTTTGAGGCTTGACAATCACAATATTGGTCATACAAGCAATTCACGAATAATTAGTATAAGGAAGAGAACTTTCACGTGCAAATACACTATATTGGAAATCTTTTGTGATTGTGAGCCCCCATCAAAATATTATATGCCAAAATTGTTGACGTTGGACAAGGAAGACAACGTAATGATTTATGTCTGTTCATATTTACATAGAAGTTATATTGTCATAGATCCTTAAACATGTGGTGCTTGCCCCCCATCTTTGCTAGCCAAAAATTCGGCACCAAGTGGAGATAATACTTGTGCATCCAAAAACCCTTAAACCCAAATCTTATTTTCAAGAGTCCACCATACCTACCTAAGGACTGAGCAAGATCCTTCAAGTAAGTTGTCATCGGTGCAATAAGGCAATAAAAATTGCTTCTAAAAGTGTTAGATCGTTTATTGTAAGAGAAAATTGAGCATTGTACGAACTTGTGATGGCAAAGCAATAAAAGCAATGGACTGCATAATAAAGGTTGCTATAATAAGGGGAAATATAACGTGACGTTCTCTTGCACTAAGGGGTTGAGCATACAAACAAATAAGCGCATGGCAACCTCTGCTTCCCTATGCGAAGGGCCTATATTTTACTTTTCAGTATTTACTTTTATGCAAAGAGTCAAAGTTTTTCTCTCTATTCCTTTTTATTTTTGTCTTTTGGCAAGCATCATGTGGTGAGGAAAGATCTAGGCACATATGTCCAGTTGAATATGGGTAGCATGAGTTATTATTGTTGACATCGCCCTTGAGGTGAATACGTTGGGAGGCAAAACAATAAGCCCCTATCTTTCTATGTGTCCAGTTGAAATGTTTTGATCATGTGCATGCGGTGAGTGTTAGCAATCATAGAAGACTATAAGATGGTTGAGTATGTGGAGCTCTTACTTAAACTCCGTTGAATAAGTTGAATTGCAATTGCTTTGTGACTGAGAACATAGGTTGTTGGGTTTCAAGAGAATTCATTGTTTGAACCTTAACATGTGAATTGGTTGCTACTATAACATGAGAAGTTTTATGAGAAAGAAATGTTGTTATGATGCTAGGAAAAGTGATTGAAATTATCATTGATCAAACTTATGCACTTTGCTAGCATTCACACTTGATAAATTATTTCTTTTATCATTTACCTACTCGAGGACGAGTAGCAATTAAGCTTGGGAATGCTGATACGTCTCCAACGTATCTATAATTTATGAAGTATTCATGTTGTTATTTATCATTCTTGGGTGTTTTACAATCATTTTATAGGAACTTTATATCATTTTTTGGGACTAACCTATTGACCTAGTGCCAAGTGCTAGTTGTTGTTTTTTGCTTGTTTTTTACATCGTAGGAAATCAATATTAAACGGAGTCCAAACACCGCAAAACTTTTGGTGCATTTTTTATGGGCTAGAAGACTCCCGATGGGCCAGAGCAGCACCTGGGGGGTGCCCCGAGGGGAGGGGGTATAACCCACCAGGGCATGCCAGGCCCCCCTGGCACGCCCAGGTGGGTTGTGCCCACCTCGGTGGCCTCCCGTACCTCTTCTTTGCACTATAAATTCCCAAATATTCCGAAACCCTTTGGGGTTAACCTAGATCAGAAGTTCCGCCACCGCAGGGCTTTGTAGCCACCGAAAACCAATCTAGACCTGTCCTAGCACCCTGTCGGAGGGGGGAGTCATCTCCGGTGGCCATCTTCATCATCCCGACGGCCACCACAATGAGGAGGGAGTAGTCCACCCTCGGGGCTGAGGGTTTGTACCAGTAGCTATGTGTTTAATCTCTCTCTCTCTCTCTCTCTCTTGTGATCTATATCATGGGCTTTGTTCATATAGTCAGATCATATGATGTTTCTCCCCTCTATACTCTTGTTGTGATGAATTGAATCTTATCCTTTGAAGTTTTGTCATGTCGGATTGAATATTCAAAGATGAGAACACATGATGTATGTCTTGCGGTATGAATACTTGAGGTGACATTGGGGTATATTATTGATTCACTTGATATATGTTATGGCATTCAACTTGCGGATTCCCGCGGTGATATTGGTGTTATCTTTGCATAGGGGTTGATGCGCGTTTCTATTATCTTTTCTCCAATAGAAACTTTGGGGTCCCCTTGTAGTTCTTTGTGTGGATTGAGTATTATGAATATGAATTTGATTTAGTGTTATTTTAGTACGAACTCTTGATTAGATCGATCGGAAAGAATAACTTGCGTTATTTTAGTACGAACTCTAGGATAGATTGAATGAAAAGAATAGCTTTGAGGTGGTTTTGTACCCTACAAACAATTTCTATCTTTTGTTCTCCGCTAATAGGAACTCGGGAGTGATTCTTTATTGCACTTTGAGGATAATCATATGATCCAACTATGTTAGCATTGTTGAGAGGTTGCACTAGTGAAAGTACGGACCCTAGGCCTCATTTTCAAGAATTGCAATACTGTTTTTGTGCTCGTTTACTATTTGCTACCTTGCTGTTTTTATTTATTCAGATTATAAAAATATATTTCTACCATCAACATTACACTTTTATCACCATCTCTTCGCCGAACTAGTGCACCTATACAATTTGCCATTGTATCGGGTGTGTTGGAGACACAAGAGATTTCTTGTATTTGGTTGCATGGTCGTTTGAGAGAGACTATCTTCATCCTACGCCTCCCACGGATTGATAAACCTTAGGTCATCCACTTGAGGGAAAATTGCTATTGTCCTACAAAACTCTGCGCTTGGAGGCCCAACAAGTGTCTACAAGAATAAAGTTTCATAGTAGACATCATGGCAACAGTGTCGCATCGGGCGAAGGGTGTCCGCTTAGTACACCCGCATTGCAGCCACGCTCTGCCCTGGATTCGGGGGCGGCAGGCTGCACTGTAGCCACGCCCCGTCTCGTCATGGTTAAGTGGGTGCAAACTTTGAGAGGACGAGGGGCCGCCTGCTAGGAGTTGGCCCCCTCAAGGCCGTCTTCTGGCGTCTTGCCGTCTTCCGGCAGCCGGCCTCTTAGACCAGCCAGCCCAAGAAGCGAGTCGTTCATCCGGGAGGCGTGAGGGGCGCAGCTAGCTCGGATGTCCTGAAATATCATGGGGGGCTGAATAGGCTACCCGTGGTCATTTACTCCGACATGCGCCATAAGTGAATAGTATTGTTGCAATGTTCCATGCTCACACATATCATTTGTAACATTATCATTCAGTTCCTGAATAAAAAATGAATTTGGTTGAAATTGGAGTACAATATGCTTGTCTTTAGCAGGCATGATGATGTTCTACTACCTCCGTCCCAAATTATAAGATGTTTTGTTATACTATTTGAGCGTACCTAAACATCTTATAATTTGGAACAGAGGAAGCATTTAGCATGAACCCTAGCATAAGGGCTTGTCATTTCAAGAAAATTACACACAAGGAAGATATGGTTTTATATTAAAAGAATTGCGGGGAGAGGGGGATATGGTTTTAGCAAGTAAAAGTTCCAAGTAACTTAAGAAAAGACATAACCATGTGTTTTGAGATCAAATTGTATGAATAACTTCTCACGACAACTTAAGAATATTGGCGCACATGTGCATAGATATGAGAAAAGTATGTGATATAGGAGCATACATGACAAAGTAGAAAAATATGTGTTGACGACATTAGCAGGTCCTCCGTGTTAGATGCCTTGATGAGGGTCAATGACTTTGAATCTTCAAAACCTACAGGAAAAGATCATCTAGAGCAATCAGTAACAAAATCACCTAGCCATCCAGGTAAAGAATAGTTAAACTTGCATCATACATGAGAAATGCTTTCTAACAGGTAAAAATGGCGTGATAATTTTATTAAGATGGAATGATAAAAACAATAGATATCAATCGTCCAATGACAATGGTATGATCCACTTTCTAATGCAATGTCGCTAATAACCTCATTATTTTCAGTTCCTGCGATAAATAGTTCTAGAGGTGCAACCTTATTTTATTACTGACACACCACTGGCGTATGAAGGATCATGTAGGGTGTGATGTTTGTTCACCTGGGCGTGGCCACGGAGCCATCGTTCTTTTATTTCGAAAAGGGGGGACTCCCCGGCCTCTGCATCAGAACGATGCATACGGCCACATTTATTAAAAATTAAAGTAGTTCAACAATGTCTTGCAGTCTGCAACAAAATGATAAGCTGGCTCATAAAGAGCAACAGAAACAAAGACCAAAAAGGCCCAAAAGCCACAACCGGCTGGCAAAATATAGATAGGTAAACTAATCGCCTATCCTATTACATGACCGCCATCCAAACCAGTTGAAGATATCCCGCGCTACCATCTCCCACCGGAGAGATCCAGTAACCAAACGCTCCTTGGCCTCCATCGGAGTGAGTAAGGACCACATACGGATTAGCGCAGTAGCCCGGAATAAAACCTGCAAAAAATGGATAGTTGATGTTTTGTTAAAAGCCAAATCATTTCTGCAGTTCCAAATTGCCCATAACAACGCACATACTCCTACACGAATTTGTCTAGCTGTTTCGGACTCTATCCCAACAAGCCACGTTCCAAATAACGACCTAACCGAACTCGGAGGAGTAATGTTAAAGGCAATTTGCACCGAGCGCCACATAACCCTCGCCAACGGGCAGTCAAAGAAGAGGTGCTTGATATTTTCATCTCGATCACAGAAACTACACCTAGTAGAGCCTGTCCAGTTGCGCTTAACCAGATTATTTTTCGTTTAGATAACTTGTTTATGTAAAAACCACATAAATACTTTGATTTTTAGCGGAACCTTAACTTTCGAAACATGTATGGAACTAGGAATAACACTAGAATTGATGACGTCAAGGTACATCAACTTGACTGTGAATTCCCCAGAAGTAGTAAGCTTCCAGCACAACTGATCGGGCTGGTGAGTAAGCTAAACCTCCATCAGTCTGCTCACCAGATGAAGCCAAGCTTCCCACCGTACTCCAACAAGCACCCTCCTAAACTGAATATTAAGGGGGGTGGACTGCAAACTCGTTGCAACCAGAGCATCGCATCTCTGCACAATACGATATAACGAGGGATACTGAAGCGCCAGCGGCACTTCCCCCAGCCAAGTATCCTCCTAGAAGTGAGTACTATTATCATCACCAATAATAAACCTTGTTCTATTAAAGAAAGTAGCTTTGACTCTCATTAGCCCTTTCTAGAACGGCGAGTCAGTCGGCCTAACTATCACCTGCAACAAAGTCTTTGAGTGTAGATACTTATTACGCAGAATATGCGCCCAAGTTGCATCCGTCAGCTGCTAACTTATAAAGCCACTTAATGAGGAGGCATCTGTTCTTAACCTCAAGATTCTCAACACCCAGACCCCCTTGGTCTTTCGGTCGGCAGATGACGTCCCATTTGGCTAAACAGTACTTCCTCTTAAGCTCATCACTCTGCTAGAAGAAACGGGATCGATAGAAGTCCAGTCTTTTCCTGACTCCAACTGGTACTTCAAAAAAGGACAAAAGGAACATAGGCAGACTCGTGAGCACCGAATTAATGAGAATCAATAGGCCTCCATACGACATGATTTTTCCCTTCCATTAGCTCAGTTTCTTCTCAAAACGATCCTCAATACATTTCCATTCACTGTTTGTCAACTTACGATGATGAATGGGGATACCCAGGTAAGTGAATGAAACTGCTCCCACTTTGCAACCAAACAATTGCTTATAAGCATCTTGTTCCTCTTTGGCTCTCCCAAAACAGAACAACTCACTCTTATGGAAATTAATCTTCAGGCCAGTCAATTGCTCGAAAAGGCACAACAACAGCTTCATATTTCTCGCTTTTGCCAAGTCATGCTCCATAAAGATAATTGTATCATCAGCATACTGCAGGATGGACACACCACCATCAACAAGATGCGGCACCAAGCCACCTACTTGACCGGCCTCCTTTACCCTACCTATCAGGATTGCCAACATGTCTGCGACAATGTTGAAGAGAATAGGAGACATTGGATCACCTTGTCTCAGGCCCTTGTGTGTCTGGAAATAATGGCCTATATCGTCATTCACTTTAATTCCAACACTCCCTTTTTGCGTGAAGGATTACACTTGTCTTCTCCAAGCTTCATCAAAACCCTTCATTCGGAGTGCCTGTTGAAGGAAAGGCCATATGACTTTGTTGTACGCTTTCTCGAAATCCACTTTGAAAACAACACCATCAAGTTTTTTCGTGTGGATCTCATGGAGCGTTTCATGCAGGACCACAACTCCTTCGAGGATGTTCCTATCCGGCATGAAAGCAGACTGAGTAGGCTGCACCACAGTATGCGCAACTGTGTGAGCCTATTTGTCCCGACCTTGGTAAAAATGTTGAAACTAACATTGAGCAGACAGATAGGCCGGAATTGCTCAATCCGCATAGCCTGTGTCTTCTTTGGAAGTAAGGTTATAGTTCCAAAATTCAGCTTAAAAAGATGAAGCTGGCCCAAGAATAAATCGTTGAACAGAGGCAAGAGATCTCCTTTAATAATATGCCAACACTTCTTATAGAACTCTGCGGGGAAACCATCCGGGCCAGGAGCCTTATTATTCTTCATTTGGGAAATGGCCTCAAATACCTCTTTCTCAGAAAAAGGAGCGACTAAAATATCATTCTCAACAGCCATAAGTTGAGGCACATCCTCAATCCTAGACTCATCCAACGACACACAGTTGTCCTCTGGAGTCCCAAATAGCTGCTTGTAGAACTCAGTGATATATTGCTTTAAGTTTTCCTGACCAAGAATCGTTCCCTCGTCTTGTTCAAGCTGAAAGATCCTCTTTTTTCTATGCTTACCATTGGCGATCAGGTGAAAAAATTGTGTGTTCGCATCCCCCTGAACGACTCTAGTGACCTTAGCCCGAAGCGCCCACTTTAGTTCTTCCTCACGAAGGAGCTCTTTCAGCCTCATTTCCGCCTCTAGCTTTGCATGAAGCTCCGTGGCTGGTAGAATCGTGGTTTCGGCCTTTACATCAAGGGACTGAATTAGCAAAAGGAGTTGTTCCTTTTCGGCCTTATAAATCCCACTGAGATGTTTAGCCCACCCACGTAGGAAACTTCTCAAATGCCTAATTTTATTCTGCCAGCGCTCAAGCGCAGACCGACCTCCTGCATCCTTAGCCCATTCTCTGGCTACGAGATCCAAGAAGCCTTCTCTCTCAAACCAAGCAAGCTCGAAAGAGAAAACAGTTTTATTTCCCAAATGGGTAGCCTCTCCAAAATCAAGGAATAAAGGCGTGTGATCAGAAATACCACGAGTAAGCGCCTGGACCGTAACATATGGAAATTTCTGCTCCCATTCGACGCTAGCCAGGACTCGATCCAGCTTTTCAAACGTCGGATTTGGCAAGGCGTTAGCCCAGGTAAACTTTCTGCCGGAAAGCTTTATCTCATGCAGATCTAGGCTTTTAATGATTGTGTTAAACATGAAGGACCATCGGCCATCAAAATTGTCATTATTCTTCTCATCACTCCTTTTGATAATATTAAAATCACCCCCCACCAGGATAGGAAGTTGTTCAGAACCACAAATCCTAACCAGATCAGCCAGGAAATCCGGTTTATGCTCAGGCTGTGCGGCACCATATACCGCTACCAAAGCCCAATTAAACCCATCTGACTTCGACCGCACCCTAAACTTAACAGCGAAATCTCCCATGACCACGCTTCGGACTTCTAACGAGTTACATCTAACCCCGAGTAAAATCACACCTGATCTTCCTCGCGGAGGTAGACAATGCCAGTCAAAATCAATACCCCCCGAAAGAGTATTAAGAAATTGTGGTGAGAAGTTGGCTCTACCCGTTTCTGACAAAGCGATAAATTCCAACTTATGCTCAATAGAAGCCTCAGCAAGAAACCTTCTTTTAGCCAAGTCTTTTAGACATCTGCTATTCCAAAAGATTCCTTTCATATCTCGTCATGGAATTTTTTAGTTGTTCGGATCCGAGCTCTCCTACGCACTGCGGAAACTGGGTAGATCTTCCGCTTCCATTTGCGTTTAGGAGCATTAAAACTCTGCAGTTGGTCCTCACAACCAGCCACAGAGGTGCGCATTTCCACATTATCCACTCGCTCAACCTCCTCCTCAGGCTCAGGAGACGGTTGAGTCAGATCCGCACAAAGATTATCGAGCGCCCTGACCCCTAGAGCGTCGATCTCAGAATCATTCATAGGTTTTACCGCCGCTAAGTTACAAATCATCTCAAGCGCCCGTTCAGCCTCTAAATCCAGCATATCATTAACCAAAGTTGAGATTTCACTATCATTACTACCTAGTGAAATACCTAGTTGATTTGCATTATTAATAATCTCATCATTGGTAAAATGCAAAATAGAATTAGAGGTATTGACAGACATACCAGTAGTGACCTCCACATCATGAAGCTTGGCCGCCCTCATAGCGCACCGCTACTGAATGTCGTCCACTTCCGGATGGTCCTGGAGGCGGCTACTCAACCGCCGCCCCTCGGAGACCGGATCCGGAATGCCCCCGAACGCAATCACCTCCTCCCGAGTAGCATTACTTGAGACCACCAAGCCGGGGGAAGGTTGAACCAGGGCCTCCTACCCGAGCTCTCCATCCACCCCGGCCCGCCAGCCAGGCAACGTGGCCGACGCCGAAGGCAAGTAGGCCTCCGTAGGCGCCCCTGGATAAGAAGGCCCCGGGACCACCTGCCCCGAGCCCTCTTCGGAAAGCGATGCCGGCGCCACTGAAACCGGCCCAGCAAAAGGGGAGGATGGAGCTGTGGCTAGCAACCTCGGCCTCCCTCTCAAAGCATCAAGCTGCACCGCCCGAAACTCGTCATCCGCAAGGCCCGATGAGAGGGCCGAGGCCTCCTGCCCCATGCCCTCATCAACATAACGCACCACCTGCTGAGTCGGAGGTACGACGACCGCAGTGTAGGACTCCGAAATCACCATCTTCGAACCCCCGCCAGCGAGGGCAGCCTCCTCCGCCCCAACCCTGGCCGATATCGGCGACGCACCAAGAAAGGGAACCACAGACTCCTCGTACTCCAGAGCCGGTAACATGTGCTCGAACACATCATCAGACTCCACCCGCTCACTCCAAAGTCTCGGAGGTGCAGATGCCGGCTCAAAAGACCCGAATCTAAGAGCAGTCATGGGTACCGTAGAAGTTGGTGCTACACCATCCGCAGATGTCTGAGAGTCAGCACCCGATGCTTTGGACAACTCTCGCCCACTGTCAGCTGCCGGTGCCTCCTTTAGAGCAGAACCATCATCACCCTCGTGCATATCAGTGTCCGTCCCGTTGGCCACCTCAGCAAACAGACTCTCATCCTCGAACTCAATGACAAGGTTATAGATGTGACCTCGATATGCCCACTTTACCACCTTAGGCACATACTCGATGTTCAGCACACTAACCAAAATACGGGTGACGGTGTCCTGGACTAGGGGGTACTCACCACGTCATCTCCCAATCTGTTAGATTGGGCCAAGGACCCTCATGGTCGTATACTCATGGGCCAGTCCGGACAGCTGCCGCATACAAGGAAGATTCCGCAAGACTTGGCGATCAAGACAAGGACTCCTCCCCCACAGGTGTATTCGGCTAGGACTCTTGTTATCTTAGGCCTCTGGTGCATTATATAAACCGAGGCCAGGCTAGTCGATAGAGATATACAACAATCATACCATAGGCTAGCTTCTAGGGTTTAGCCTCTTTGATCGCATGGTAGATCTACTCTTGTACTACCCATATCATCAATATTAATCAAGCAGGAGTAGGGTTTTACCTCCATCGAGAGGGCCCGAACCTTGGTAAAAACATCGTGTCCCTTGTCTCCTGTTACCATCCGCCTAGACGCATAGTTCGGGACCCCCTACCCGAGATCCGCCAGTTTTGACACTGACGTTGGTGCTTTCATTGAGAGTTCCGCTGTGTGTTCGGCAAAAGGTCGATGGCTCGCCTGCAGATCAACTGCGACTTCGGCATCTTCATCACCAGCTCGACTGGTCACCTTGGTTCGACCAAGGACTTCTCCCTACCTCCGATCGTCATGTTCGGATGAGGGCCTTCATCAACATCAGCTCTGATCTCTATCAAGATCATGGAAGAATCATCCAGGGAGCCCGGGGGCTCAACGTCAACATTGCCCTCGGGCGACCGTGCTGTTTTTCTGGACAGCGAACTTGTATTCGCCGTCACCGCCTCCTCGAGCGTAGGTTTGACAATTTCTTCGGTGGAATAGTGCGGAATTACGTCTACAACAGCCACGCTAAATTTCGTCGAGTTCCGATGGAGGAATTTCCGACAATCTACGATATACCGGAGCCTTGTCAAATCTGGACGAGAATCTGGACGAGTTTAGGGCGTGGTGTCCAGCTTCTAGCTCGGACCTCCCTTGGAAGATTCAACCGTTGATAGGCTACAGAATTCCTATATCTACCACCCCTCAAAATTTCAGCTCGATCCGACCATCCAAACTCCGGGAACCTTCCGATTAGTGCATCACTTTTCGGATCTGTTTTCTGCATGAAAACAAATCCGACCCGAGTTCATTCTTTTTACGAACGGGATTTCGTACATCCTTTTTGAAGGAGGTTTTGTATGGGGTATTGTGTTTTGTTCCCGAACACATCCCACTAACTTTAAAATCTTTTGAACATGATCTTCAATATCATGTTGGTGTCAAAACAGTCCGGCAATATTGCTCCACGGCTGCCGACCTGCGCTAGACACGTCATCACTTTGATGAGCCGAGCTCAACTTCTTTGGATCATCATCTCAGCAAGACGAACAAGAGTCCGGCATCGTGAAGGATAAATCATCACCAACATCGCCGCCCCACGGATTACACGGAGCGGGCATACCGGCATCGCCGCACGGTCGCTTCATCAAGCCGGCATCGACCACGTCACGACCTGCATCGGCAGGGCCGCACTATTTCTTCTTCAAGCTGGGGTCCATCATGCCGACCTACTTCGACATCTCGGCTAGACCGCGGGCTTCGCCATCTCTTCATCAACCTACTCTGGACACTTCGGCGTCACCAGCCGACCAGCTCCGTCACGTTAGCTGGACCGAGGGCTTGGCCTCGGCGAGCCAACCTTTGACAGCATTGCCATGCCGTCATTTTATTGCCCATAAGGCAATGGGTGCGCGGATCGAGTCCCAATTTTGGGAATCACCTTCCTTCGGATTGCTACAACAAATAAACCAGGTGCTATTAATCCCAGTATTTTTTGCTTGTTTGGGTTCATTTTTCCTAAGGAATTATTACTCTGGTTTGTCCATCATATGTACACAGGTTTATCAAATGGTGGCCGCATTAACGACAGTTGCATGGTGGTTCGGTCAGTTTCCGTACATAGTCCGGCGAACGCCGCATCCGGGGCTCGGACCGACCTGTGAATTCAGGCTTTGCCACACCTTTACCGCATCACGCTGACGCCCTACATCGACATTGACTTCGGCGCCAGGCCATATTTCTTTTATTACTAACTTTGCATAAATTATTTATTATGCAATGATTTTTTTTAATTATCATTATTACTATTATCTCCGATTTGCACCATTTTTTGTGCACAGGAAAATGATTCGGGGACTTCGGCGTCATTCTGCCAGTCTGCATTGACCGTGCTATGTCACCACTTCGGCGTGTCGAGCTCTCCGCTCCGCCACCTCAGGACCGGCTTGGGGGATGGAACCTTGTCCCGTATCAAGCTCGAACCGCGTCATCAATACCGAACACATTAACCAGCTGAGTCGCTTTCATGCTCAAAGCTTTAATTTCTAACTTGTGTTTGGTTTGACCAAGCATTATAATTTTTTGGAAAAATGTTGCTTGTAAAAAATTTTCTTGTCCAAACTTTGTTTGTGACGCATAAATTCAAATACCCAATTCATTTGGGGGCTTCCTTCATGAAGCTTTTCCTCTTGCATATGATTATACTTGTACGACTTTGTTCCTTGTTCGTGTATTACGCCACAACACGCACCATATTGACTTAAGCGATTTGCGAGCTGGGTTGCCTCGCTCCTCTTTTTACCCCTACGTTCCCGATTGTTCGGCTAGGGAGTAAAGGGAGCACCTCTGCGATTGTCACGATCGGGTCATCCGAGCCGGACCTCAGACTGGGTGAAGCCGAAAGCTAGCGCTCTTATAGTTTTCAATGATGGTCGGCACACAACGAACTCATGAGTACAAAAAATCTATTGCACAAGTCTCATAATAACAATGAGCACCGAAGAAAGGTATCGATGGGGGTACTATTTTCTTCGAAGATGCTTCTTACACTTCGCAGTAATATAGCATAAGTTCCCTGAGCGCGCTTTGTCTGTTACAGCCTTATGGCTTGATTGACTGGTTATTGGAAACACCATCGATATTCTCGACAGATGGAGTACATAACACTTTTCGGCCCTTGACCAAAGAGGGAGAAGCCGACGGTCGGTTAAGACGCGTTTAAAGTTCGGTTGAACATAGATATGATACAAGTACTTCGATACATACAATCATTCTTTTACCCAAGTCACTTGGGGGCTCTTATGTTTATTTGAGCCGTTTTATAATAAGTGTTTTTCTTCTTAGTCGTTGCAAAGTTATTATTATTATTTATCACTCCTTTTTTCGACACAAGTGTGCGGTCACTAGCCGGGGAGCCTAATTTCTCTCTCAAAGCCGCTAGAGTTTAGTTTGCTAAACTGGCCTAGTAAGAAGTACTCCGCCTTCGGGATAGGAGGTTGAAGCCGTAGGCTGACCCGCTTGAAGTTTTGAGACAGGATGTGTCATGTTAAAGCACGGCAGAAGCACCTTTTTTTCTAAAGTCCAATTTTCGGATTGGCACCGAACACTTGATCTAGTTCGGACATTAACCTTTTGAATAAGTTTTTTGGCTTTTCGAGCCAATGGCACTTTTTAAACTATTTGTATGTTTTCAGCACAAGTCTCGCAGTGCAACGCCGGACACCTTTAGAGATTCGGCAAAAACATTCTCGGATATTGCTATATATGCATCGGTTTCGAATTGTGTCTTCGGTCAATAGTTGGGTTGCGCGGCTCCTGCGCTTGCCTCCTACATTCCGCTTTGTTCAGCTAGGTGTGCAAAGGGAGAACCACTGCGATTGTGCTTCTAGCTCACATGGTTAAGCACCTCAGTGGAGAAAGCTGAAAACTGACTGTCACAATAAGCGTAAACTGGTCAGCGATCCGATGACGGTGTTAAACGATGGGCTATACATAACAATGGCCGAAGTGTTTACGGCTTGACCTCAACTGTCGCCGAACACTACCGGGGGCTATTAACTGGCCTCCCAAACTAAATCCTCGATATTTTGCTCTTACGTTGGAGCTGAGGTTTCATGATCATGCTTAGCATGACAACCCAAAGAAATGAACCGATAACGGGACTATTTTCTTTGGAAGACATTTCTTCTGCTAAATAGTAATATAATATATCTCTCTGCGTACCTTTGTTTATAAAACCGTATGACCAGATTGCCTTGTTTGTTGTAAATCTTTGCCCTCATAAAGGCTTTATAAAGTAGGACAAACACTCCTCGGCTATTGGCCGGGGAGGTGGAAGCCGATGGTCGGTCAACAAAGTTTTGTACAATGCGGATCCGAGCATTAATGACGTAAAGTACTTGGATACATAGAGTCATTACACATAATTTGTGATTTTACTATGGATATAAATCCTTAATTCGGCCACCCGTGCCCGCATTAAGGCTCGGGGGCTACTGGGCTTCGGGCTTATTATTTACAAATATTAAAGGGGCACATCGATCCCCTAATCTAGTGTTGCCACCCGACCAGTGTCTCGGGGGCTACTGCATTGCCTGTCCAATGCAGAAAATTTTAAGTGTAATACGGTCTCCGAGGAGATTTTGATCCTCAGGTTGGTCGGCCGCACCCAACCTGAGTCTTGAGGACTGAGCACGCCGCTTTTTGTGTCCCGAAGTATTCTGCCGAGCTAGGACTTGATCCTCAGACCAATTTTGCAAATCAACCTGAGTCTCAGCGGCTACAGGGATCAGCGGTCTTATGTCATCCTTCATGTGCATCTCGGGTTTTAGACCGATACCCACCTTGAGGGCTACTGGCTATGTATCTCGGCAGAGAATAAATTGCACCAATCAAAAATATTGACAAAAATCGGCCCACATTCGGGGTGGTGCACCACCTTGGAAGCAGTCCGGCATAAAGCTCGGGCGCTAGTGGCTGGCTCCATAGAGGACATTTCCGGCATTAAGCTCAGCTAAACTCCTTCAAACTTCTTTGAACCAAGGTGATTTACGACACCTCAGATACAGTCCGGCGTTGGAGCTCGGATACATAGTCCGGCGTTGGAGCTCGGATACATTCCGGCGTTGGAGCTCGGATACATAGTCCGACGTTGGAGCTCAGATACATTCCGGCGTTGGAGCTCGGATACATAGTCTAGAGTTGGAGCTCGGATACATTCCGGCGTTAGAGATGGGAAGCGGTCCGGCGTTGGTGCTCGGCTGCAAAAGATACATCGAATGCAGTCCGACGTTGGAGCTCGGACGTAAGAGTACGTTGCCGCCCGGGAACAACTTCAAACCCGAGATGTGGCATAAAAATAACAAGGCATTGATAAAGGCCGGAAACTTAAAGGGGCTCCTCGGATACCCGATGTGTAAACTCGCCGAATGCATTTCGGCGATCCTCAAGATCGAAGATGAGAAGATTTGTTGAACCAGTTTTCAAGACCGACAACTGAAGATGAAGAACGGTTCGGAAGAATCGAGGAGCGTCCCTAAACTTGAAGACCGGTTTAGGGGGCTACTGATGGTGTCCTGGACTAGGGGGTACTCACCACGTCATCTCCCGATCTGTTAGATTGGGCCGATGACCCCCATGGTCGTATACTCATGGGCCAGTCCGGACGGCTGCCGCATACAAGGAAGATCCTGCAAGACTTGGCGATCAAGACAAGGACTCCTCCCCCACCGGCGTATTCGGCTAGGACTCTTGTTATCCTAGGCCTCTGGTGCATTATATAAGCCGAGGCTAGGCTAGTCGATAGAGATATACAACAATCATACCATAGGCTAGCTTCTAGGGTTTAGCATCTTTGATCTCGTGGTAGATCTACTCTTGTACTACCCATATCATCAATATTAATCAAGCAGGAGTAGGGTTTTACCTCCATCGAGAGGGCCCGAACCTGGGTAAAAACATCGTGTCCCTTGTCTCCTGTTACCATCCGCCTAGACGCACAGTTTGGGACCCCCTACCCGAGATCCGCCAGTTTTGACACCAACAGCGGGCAATCTCGTGGGCCCTGGTGAAGTCCATATCCACTCTCTCCGGTCTGCCCACCATGATACCCAAGCTGGCCACGACCCAGGCATCCTGCAACGGCTTGGAGGGAGCCCCAGAAAACCGCAACCACACCTGAGTCAGAGGTTTGCCCGTAGGCTCAATCCTCTTCCACTCGTGAAAATCAAGCACACCCTCAGTACCCGGCACCTTGCACATCCCGAAGTTCAAAAGCCTCTGAAGATCGTCAACGGACGGGAACTCAACCCGAAATAGTTTATCCTCCATAGTAACCAACTCCCACTGGAAATCCCCAGGAGCTAACTCTTTGAGCCTTTGAACAATATGTGCCTCTGACACCTCACCTCTGGCAATTTTTACCAACCCAGCCGTCAAACTCAAAGACTCATCAGGAGCATCCATCTCCGCTGGAGACTCAAAAAAAGTAAGCTCCGCACAGTACACTCCATACATCATGAGTGATGGTGCCTGATCCCTCAACAACGGGCAGTCCCCCAACTCGTGTGTCGGTTTACCACAAGTGCTACACAGCTCAGCCACACACTCCGCTATAAAATGTCCCTTGCCACCACATCTATAACACAACATATTCTCTTTCTTACGTGCCCACTTGGCCGCCCTCTCAGACTCAGTCCTGTCAGACACCTCCACTATCTATGTCGACTCGGACTCCTTTCCAGGAATCTCAGCTGAGGCGAGCGCCGAAACCACCTCCATAGCGTGCCCAGACAGAACCGGCTCCTCAACGACCTCGTCAACCACCATCTGGTCAGTAACAGGCGATGGCCGTCGTGGACGGTACCGGCCACCCGCCCCTCTGGCCACCTCGATGACCACGAAATCCACCCCATTGTTGGTGACCCGGGCCAGATGCCCCCTCAACAAAGCCTCCTGGGGCCCCCAAGAATGGTCGCTCGTCCGTGCCATCGCTCTACCAAGCGTAGCCCCGACCACCGCCCGCGGACGAGGATCCACGGTGCTTACCAGCGCCATATGCATCGAAACCATCATCACCCCACTGTCCCTTGGGCACGGCAGAAGGTTGAGGTAGCTGAGGCTGTTGTGTCTGCACTAGCCCGACCCTATTCGGCGGTGGCTTCGCAACGACGTGAGGCGGCAGAGCCGACCTAGGTAGCTGCCCGGTAGATGGCCCGGTTGCAGGTGGCCTCGGCACCGCACCACCCCGGCCAACAGCCCCCGGTGCGGGAGGCCGGAGACCCACAGGAACCGGGGTGGGCGGCCGAGGAAACTGACCGCCACGGCCCGCCATGGCCACCCCAGCTGTAGCCGGCACCGAGGGCCGTGACCCTGCAGGGACCAGGATCGGTGGTCGGGGTCCAGTGCCCCATCCACCCCGGCCTGTAGCCGAGCCACCCGCAGGTACCCCTCTGCCAGCAGGAAGGTTGGGAGCAGGTGGCAGCCCCCGGCCAACCCCAACCCCGGAGGCTGGCGACAGCATGGCACCACGGCCAACACCAGCCCCCTGCGGCATTGCGGATTGGACCCGGCCGGCCCCAGCGTTCTTCCCTAGCGGCATAGCTCCCCCGCGAGCCGTCATCAGCCCCAGCGGCGGAATGCGCCACGCTCTCCCACTCCCCGCCGTATGCAGGTTCAGGCTACGTCAATGCCGAACCCTAGCCGGCGCTGTCGAGGGACTATGCAGCGATGGAACCGACGCCCCGTCGTCCACAGCCACTATCAAAACCGGCTCCACCTGGGCCACATACCCAGGTGAGAAAAGCCCGACTGGCCCAGCCGCGAGGCCCGAATCGACAACCAACTCCTGCAGATTTGGCACCAGGTTAGCATGGGCCTCATACCCAGCTAACTCCAGCCCAGCCGAACTCAGCCCAAGCTCGCATTCGCTCGGCCCCTCACGGCCTAAGATCGAGTTCAAACGCTGTTTACGGATGCAGCGATCCCAAGACCCGAAGAAACCAGCGAGATGGCCGCACGCACCGCCAGAGCTGATTTGGCCGGAGTACGGCGACTTTTTTTCTTGCGATTAACCACGATCCAAGACTCCGGCCTAATGAGATCGAAAACAATGAGATTAGGGAGACTAACCTTTGGCAAAGGACCCTTCCAAGGTTTGATCATCGCCGTCGACAATCTCCGATGAACTATGCGTCGAACCATCTCCTGTTCGTCGCCCTCGAGAAGATCGTTTCTTGCCGGATCATGAAGGGGCAAGACTCCGCTGATGGATGATGCGACCTCCTCTTCCGAATAACTGGCATCGAACCAATCATTGACGTGGTCAGAGGGAGTTGGCGTCGGCGACGATGGCGGATCGCCGTCCGCATCCCCGTCCACATCCTCCTCCTCGGCGTCCGGCAAAGCCCAGAACCTGCCTCCGACTCGCCGGCCATCGCCGGAGAGGAGATGCGGCCCGCCCCTAGTCGCCATGCCCGTCGCCCCTAGAGTCGCCCCTAGAGTCGACTCCATTTAGCCACTAGAAAACTTTTGTCGTGCAGTCGAGATGCCGGAGCCGTCGTTCTTGACCCACTCGTTCTTGACCCACGAAACTGCAAACACGCATCAAAACAATTCATTCAATTACGGCCATAGCTTGATTTACTGTCAAAAGATGAAACTATTTTTTCTTGCATAACAATTATTCCCATTTCTAAAAGAAGGTACTCAGTTATTCTAAAAAGTATTCCTCACATTATAAGTATAAAGATGGTTTTTCTTCCACCTTTCCTTTTTCTGGTATATGCTAGTGAATGTAACAACAAGGACCAGTCCAAGGACATAATATACACGCAAAAAAAATGTGTTGGGTGTAGAGAGTTGGAATGTACAAGAACACTGCACACTACATGCACTCTCTACCAAAAAGGAGAAGCATCCTGCTGACTCCTGCTGGAGTACTTAGCTTGCATGCATAGCAAATCTGTACCAGTGGAGAACTATCCGGAGATCGAATAGGCTGGGACAGCAGCCCTTGCGCCACTACTTGAAATCTTGAGGGCATTGGCAGCTGAGCTTACCCACATCGATTGATTAATGAAACAAATATGAGATCTGAAAATTGTCCTAGGTATGTACTAACACTGAGGTGTCATGATGCTAGGAGGCGAGCTCGGTGTGGCTCCTTGGAATGGCGCCGGGATGTCCCGCTAGTTGATACGAACTCCAGTCAACGACGGTGTCCCGGACTCTCGGGTCCTCCGGACAAGGCAGCAGCGACGGATCTCGTGGTCCTAGGGTTCCTGCCAGCGAAGAGAGCGCCACGGTGCGGACGTGGAGAAGAGATAGGTCATGGGGCGAGCATAGTAGGATGCCGAGGGAGCGGAGGAGGGGAAGCATGGAGAGATCTCCATGGTCGCGCTGGAGGAGAGGAGAGGAGACGTAGGAGAAAAGGGGAACGGGTCAAAGAAGCAACGCTCTATCGACAACAGAGTTTTTTTTACGAACACAATGCTCTCGACTCGGTGAGATAAATGGGCTGAACAGCAAGGCCCAGCTTACCACAATGCTCGGCTTCGGCTTGTGGAGCAGTAGCCCACAGGACAGTTGAGCTAGATTACAGACAATGCGGGACAGAGCGCTTTTCCCACGAGATCCGACGGCCGGGAACTCCCAAATCGCGAAAACGTATACACGCAAAAAAAAACAATGTGTTGGGTGTAGATAGTTGGAATGTACAAGAACACTCCACACTAGATGCACTCTCTACCAAAAAGGAGAAGCCTCCGGCTGACTCCTACTGGAGTACTTAACTTGCATGCATAACAAATCTGTACCAATGGAGAACTATCCGGAGATCGAATAGGTTGGGGCAGCATCCTTGGCGCCACTACTTGAAATCTTAAGGGCATTGGCAGCTGAGCTTGCCCACATTGATTGATTAATGAAACAAATATGAGATCCGAAAATTGTCCTAGGTATGTACTAACAGTGAGGTGTCATGATGCTAGGAGGCGAGCTCGGTGTGGCTCCTTGGAATGGCACCGGGATGTCCCGCAGGTTGATATGAACTCGAGTCAACGACGACGTCCCGAACTCCCGGGTCCTTCGGACAAGGCAGCAGCGACGGATCTCGTCGTCCTAGGGTTCCTGCCAGCGAAGAGAGCGCCACGGTGTGGAACAGCAAGGCCCAGCTTACCACAATGCTCGGCTTCGGCTTGGGGAGCAGCAGCCCACAGGACAGTTGAGCTAGATTACAGACAATGCGGGATAGAACGCTTTTCCCACGAGATCCGACGGCCGGAAACTCCCAGATCGCGAAAACGTATACACGAAAAAAAAACAATGTGTTGGGTGTAGAGAGTTGGAATGTACAAGAACACTGCACACTAGATGCACTCTCTACCAAAAAGGAGAAGCCTCCGGCTGACTCCTACTGGAGTACTTAGCTTGCATGCATAACAAATCTGTACCAATGGAGAACTATCCGGAGATCGAATAGGTTGGGACAGCATCCTTGGCGCCACTACTTGAAATCTTAAGGGCATTGGCAGCTGAGCTTGCCCACATCGATTGATTAATGAAACAAATATGAGATCTGAAAATTGTCCTAGGTATGTACTAACAGTGAGGTGTCATGATGCTAGGAGGCGAGCTCGGTGTGGCTCCTTGGAATGGCACCGGGATGTCCTGCAGGTTGATATGAACTCGAGTCAACGACGACGACCCGAACTCCCGGGTCCTTCGGACAAGGCAGCAGCGACGGATCTCGTGGTCCTAGGGTTCCTGCCAGCGAAGAGAGCGCCACGGTGTGGAGGTGGAGAAGAGATAGGTCATGGGGAGAGCGTAGTAGGACGCCGGGGGAGCGGAGGAGGGGAGAGGCGGAGACTACCGGAGCGACGGCACGAGAGATGGCCATGGTCGCGCTGGAGGAGAGGAGAGGATGGCGTAGGAGAGAAGAGGAACGGGTCAGAGAAGCAACGCTCTATCGACAAAAGAGTTTTTTTTATGAACACAACGCGCTCGACTCGGTGAGATAAATGGGCTGAACAGCAAGGCCCAGTTTACCACAATGCTTGGTTTCGGCCTGTGGAGCAGCAGCCCACAGGACAGCTGGGCTAGATTGCAGACAATGTGGGACAGAGCGCTTTTCACACGAGATCCGACGACCAGGAACTCCCAGATCGCGAAAACAGATGGCCAAAAACGCAAATCGCTGTGAGGGCAGGGATTAGGTGCGGTTATACTGTGTGTAATATGTGCTATCTGCCATCAAGATTATATGTTTAGATACTTTATTAAAATATGAATCCTATGATATTATTTTGATGGCATATATAACACTTGTTTTTAAAGGGATAATAGTAAAATTAAGAACCTAGAAATCCACGCAAGAACATTTTTTAGAAGGATAAACATTTTTTTCGAAGAATAAGCCTGACTCACCTTTTCTATTTGCCGCAATTTGCGACAAAAATAGTCGAGGCTACACACACCCCCAACCAATATTAGGCTGGCCTACTCAGTGTGCAAGCCACCAGTTTTGGGAACCTTCTTGAGGTTCCTGACCAAATTTTAGAACCTTCTAGAAGGCACCTGAACCCTTTTTACTTCCTTGGTTTTCTTCACGTTTTTCTCTTTTTCTTTTTAATTATAAATTTCAAATGATGTTCAACATGTTCCAAAATTCTAATTTTTAAAATACTCGAAATTTTCAAAAAATGATCATGTTTTCAAAAAATATATAGATTTGTAAAAAAATTTCGCATTTTCAGAAAATTATTCGAATTTAAAAAAAATCTTCATATTTGAAATAAAAGTAAAATATTCGTGTTTCCCGAAGAAAAAAAATCATGTTTTTGAAACATGTTCTGATTTTCAAAGAAAACTGGATTTTTAGAATATTTCACATTTTCAAATTGTTCCTAAGTTCAAAAATATTTCCTTTTATCTAAAAAAGTGCGTGTTTTTTTGGAAAACCATAAAACATTGGACTACACTTGAGAGCAACTAATCAGCGAGTACTTTTCGGGAGCCCCGCAAGGGTCACTCCGCGGCCACTTGACGCGCTTTCAGCGGCCGCCACATGGTACGCTCTGGGTGTTGCCTCCGAATTTTGTTTCTTTTATTATTTTTGTACGCTTTCCGCTTTTAGATGATCCTTTTGTTTTTTCTTAGGTTTTGAACCAAATAAATTGAAAAAGAATTGCACGAGAAAACACATTTTTCTGCTTCCGCGAGAGGCACGGATTTGCATTATTGAGAGGCACATCCTTTGGAAAGGAATAAAACATGTTTTTTTTCTTCCACAAGATCACAAATTTAGTACTCGCAGAGGCACATATTTGATTCCATGAGAGGCGCAATTGTGCCTCTCGAAAAGGAAAAAAATTCCTTCCGCGAGAGGCACATATTTGCTTCTCGTGGAGACACAGATATGCTCCTGAGAGAGGCATAGTCGTGCCTCTAAGAAAAAAAACATGTTTTATTTTTTTCCCTTTCGTCATGGGCACAAATTTACTTCTCGTGGAGGTACAAATTTGTTTCCGTGAGAGGCACAAATTTGTTTCTCAAAAAAAAAAAAGGATATTTGTTCCTTTTTTCTTTCACGAGAGGCATATATTTTCTTTTCAAGGATGCACAAATTTACTTCAGCGAGAGGCACAATTGTGCCTCTTCGAAAAGAGAAAAAACATGCTTCCGGTTTTCATGAAAAAAAGTTCGTCGAAACCTATCAACATGGGATTTTGCATCGCCCAGATGCAGAGGCCAGGGGTATATCCTCCTTTAAAAAAAATTAACATGGGATTTAGTCTTCAAGATCTCGACTTGAAGAATCCAACAGTGAAAACGTTCGAGGATTTGGACGCATAGTTTTAAAAGATAAAACGTTTTTAATGAATTAATCTACGAAAAATGAGAAACTCCCACATACATACAATGCGCCATTTGTCATAAAATGAAAAGAGGGGAGTGACCTTTGCAAAATGTACCCCTATAATCAGTGATTTCGGCTACAGTTATGGCTCGCTATAACCGAACCTCTACTATGATAATTGGCCAACCCAGTCGGAAGCACCTCTTTCGCCGCCCGCTGTTCTTTGCAGTGATGTGCGTATAGGACCTCCCGCCCCGACGGACCGGAGGATGGAAGGGGACCACTGGTTTACGTTACTCGCGCTCAAAGCGTCACAATACCGGGCTGACCCAACTAAACTTCGGTCGATTGCAGTGAACATGACGCGAAAAAATGCTCGCCAATTCTAGCTGGTTTTTCTTTTAGTGTAATTCTAGCTGGTCTAGTTGATGTGAAAAAATCGCTCGCTCGATTCCAGCTTGTCTTGTTGACTAGTCCAGCTTTGACTTTTCAAAAAAATGAAAAAAAGGAAAAAATGAAAAAAAAAATCATGAATTAAAAAATGATTCACGGATTTTGAAAAACAAGTTCACAAACCTCAAAATATTCATCGATTTGGAAACAAAGTTCACCGAATTTGGAAAAAGTTCATCAAATATGAAGAAAAGTTCATCTGTCCTGAAAAAAGTTCATCGGTTTAGAAAATGTACATTGATTTTGGAAAAAAATTAAATTTAGAAAAACTTCATCTTTTTTTCAAAAAGCTCATCAAATTTGAAAAAATTTCATCAAATTCGGCCAAAACTTTATTGATTTTTAAAAAGTTCACTGAGTCTGAAAAAATTTCATCAATTTTTAAAAAAAACATGAACTTAAGAAAATTTCATAATTTTTAAGAAAAAGTTCACGAATTTTGAAAAAGGAAAAAATAAAAAGAAGAAAGAAAAGAGAAAAAAAGGAGAAAAGGTAAAAAGGAAAAAAAAACGGCCAAAACAAAAAACAAAAAAGAAAACTAAAACTAAAACAGGGAAACCATAACGTTGTTTACCTTACTGAAGAAGTAAAAGGACCTATAATCATCACAACAGATAGAATAGTGGGACCGTTATCACTGTTGTCCTGTGTATAGGGGTCTCCAGGTCGTCCGGCACACATTTTTTGAATCTTTAATAGAAGAAAATAAAAAAGATACATGGAGTATAAAATGGGCCGGCCCATGGAGTGGGGCGGGGGGGGGGGGGGTCGCCGGTTGGGGAGTTCGCCTATAACGGGCGCTTAAGGGACTTCCTATTTGCCGCTAGTTGCGGCAAAGTGTTGACGTTTCGCACAGGACGCCGCTAACCTGGGCCGGCACATTTCCATTGGCACAATCGGGATATGAAAAACACAAAAAAAGAGACGGCACTTGAGAATGGCGCGCCATGCTAACCACTACAACAGTCGACTTCTCATGTTAAGATCAAAGCGCCAGTCTTAAAGAAACATACAACAGTGGCAGGCCCGAACAATAACCTATTGCAAGTGAGCAACGCTAATAGCCACCATAATTCCTGGAATTTCGTACATAGACTGGTAGTCCGTCTTATGTGGAAACATAAGGTGCAAACATTTTCATATTTCATAGAGAGAAAAAAAATTAAACTTGAAACATTTTTGGGAATCTAAAAAAAATTCAAAATAAAGGAACAACATGAAAACGACATTTTTATTCCCTGAAATCAAGAAGAATTTCTCCAAAAGGAAACATTTTCTGAAAAACAGGAACAAAAAACTGAAAGCGCGGGCATTTTTCAAAATTACGAACAAAATTTTCAAGACGTGAGCAGTTTTTTGAATTCCCCGGAACATTTTTGGAATTTGGGGTCAATTTTTGAAAAGCATGACCATTTTGATGATGTGAACAAATTTGGAAAGCGGGAACATTTTTGGAAATTCCCATTTTTTTGATTTGGTGAACAAAAGTTAATAAATATGAACATTTTTTGAATTCCTCAAACATTTTTTAACTTGCGAACAAAAACTTAAAAACAGGAGCATTTCTTGAATTTATGAACAAGTTTTGAAATCCAGAACATTTTCTGAGAATGTGATATCTTTTAATTGGTGAACAAAAGTTTAAAACAGAAACAATTCTTGAAAATTCAGAACAAAATTTTGAAACGGAAAACAATTTTGTAAATGCGATTTTTTCAGTATATGTGAACAAAAATGATTAAAATGAAGGCATTTTTCTATAGCTCCGAACATTTTTGAAAAACACGAACTTTTTGGTAAGACGTGCACAATTTTTGAAACTTCGAACAATTTTTAAAACAAACACACAAACATTGAGTAATTTTTTAAGATGTCTAAAAGGCAAATTTTGAATATTTTTTTGAACGTATGATTTTTTTCACAAACACAAACAAAAATTTGAAAAGAAACAATTTTTGGATTTCCAATTTTTTTTGAAAGAACAGTTTTTTAAAGCATGAACATTTTTTGAATGTTGAGAACACATTTTGAAACAGAGAACAAATTTCGAAGCACGTACAATTTTTTAAAGCATGAACATTTTTTGAATCTTGAGAACAAATTTTGAAATGAAGAACAATTTTGAAAAATCCCGAACAAATTTGGTAGCATGAATTCTTTTTGAATACGTGAACAAAAAAGTTGAAATCCGGTACATTTTCTGAATTTTGAAAGTTTTGAACTCTTTTGTGTAACAAGAACAATTTTTGAATTTTGAGAACATTTTTTTGAAAACTGAACATTTTCTGGAAACACGATTTTTATGAATATTTAAAAAATGATAAGAACACATATGGAGATAAAACCTAAAGAAAGAAAATGTGTTGAAAAGAGAAATTAACTTGAATAGGAAAACGGAAAGAACACAAAAAATTAACGAAAATAAAAGAAAAAAGAACCAGAAAAAGGAAGAATAAAAAAACAGAAAGAATAAATATAAAAAAGGAAAAATAAAAACCGGTTCAGGAACCTTCTAGATGGTTCCCAAAACCAGTAAGAATCGGCTGGGAGAAGGTTGGCAAAACCGGAACTTGTACGAACGGTACAGATGGGCTGGCCCAAAACCAGTAAGAATCTCTCTGTGCGATAAGTCGACAGTTTCACGCAATATGCGTCCAATAGGTTTTTCCGGCGCTTAAGGCGCGATATAGGAAATGCCGGAAGGGAGTAGGATTCTAGCAGCGACCTGGAAGCCCAAGAACATTGTTATTTTGAAGAATAAGCCCAAGAACATTGCAGTACGATTTTTTTTTCCTTGAACAGCACATTGCAGTACGGATAATGATGAGACTTCCCTTCAAAAAAGGAAATTAACTGTAGCGTCGAATTTTCGGCTTCACGTCCACCGTCATCAACCCGCGGTAAACACGGAACGGGAGTGCTGGGTTCCCTTCGTGCTCCTATATATAAGGACACGCGATCCGCGCTACCGCACTATCGCGAATCCCGATCGACTCACCGCCGGCCCGCACCATGTCCAACGGAAGCACTCCCGACCCACTCCACCCCTCCACCGGAGGCGTCAAATACGTTCCCAGCGTCTTCCCCAGCGGAGAGTCCGACGACGATGAGTTCCCCGCATACGGAGAGTTCTCGCTGAGGCTGAGACCGCGCCGCAATCTCCGCTACGGTGGCGTCGACGAAGAGAGCCGTCCTTCCTCCCCCGCCTTGCTCCCGCATAGCAGGCCCAGCTGCTCCGTCCTCCGGGGGTCTCGGCTGCACACAGAATCTGTCTGTCATCGCTCCTCCGACTCCCTCGAGGCTCCCTTGGTTAACCTGAAGCAGCAGAGGCGTCGCCCTTTGGCCTCCAGTGCTGCTGCCCCCGCCTCCGGTGGAGTTGCTCCGGCGCACTTCGTGACCCCGGCCGCAGGAACGGCGAGCCCGGTCGCCTTCTCGACCTCTCCGTCGCCGATCGATTTGACAGCCGCAGCCGATGCTCCCGGCGGTCGTACCAGCGGATCCGTGTACAGGCCGCCCGTTGTGAAGACCCGCACCACATTGAACAGTTCTGCCGGAGGCCGGCGCGGTTCTCTCGTGGGCGCCGCGCCCAAGGCAGCTCCGACTCCGAAGGAGACGGCTTTGAGCACGTACGGCCGGGATATGACGGTGGTGGCTGGCATGACTGATCCGGTGATCGGCCGCGACGACGAGATCGATCGTGTCGTCTGCATCCTGTGCCGCCGGACCAAGAACAGCGCCCTGCTGGTCGGCGCACCGGGAGTCGGCAAGACGGCCATTGCCGAGGGGCTCGCTCGGCGCATCGCAGGTGGGATGGTGCCCGCCGCTCTGGCCGGGGCGCGCGTGGTGGAGGTCGACCTTGGGGCGATGGTGGCAGGGACCCAGTACCGCGGCATGTTCGAGCAACGCCTCAAGGATGTGATCAAGGAAGCGGAGGATGCGGACGGCCAGGTAGTTCTGTTCATTGACGAGGTGCACATGCTTGTCGGCTCCGGGAAGACCAAGGGCGGCAGCATGGACGGCGCCAACCTGCTGAAGCCGGCATTGGCCCGCGGTCGTATCCGATGCGTGGGCGCTACGACTTTCGACGAGTACCGCAAGTACATTGAAAAAGACGCCGCACTGGAGCGACGGTTCCAGAAGGTGCATGTGGAGGAGCCAAGCACGCAGGCAACCATTTGTATTCTGCGGGGGCTAAAGCAGCGGTATGAAGAGCACCATGGCCTGAAGATTCAGGATGCTGCTCTTGTTGCTGCTGCACAGCTTGCTGGCCGCTATATAACTGGTGAGCAGTCTTAATTTCTTTCAACACTTATTTCTTTCAACACTTGCTTGCATTGGTTTCCTTTGTGCTGTATTAATATACTGTCGGTTGGGTTAAAAGCATAAAAGTCTTATATATGCTATTTCTAATAAGTAATAACATGAGTTCACATGTGATGACTTAATAAAATGCATTTGATTACTAAAACAGGTAATATGCAAAAAGTATCAATTGGTAAATAGTGTAGAGATTGTAGATTACAACAACAGCAGGGGCAACAAGAAATTAGATTACACGTTGTTTTATCCACATTTTTTTATTCCCTCCATTTCAAAATATAAGGTGATTTTTTAAGTCAATCCTTTATTTGTTTGACCTAGTTTATAGGGGGGAAATCAGCACCCACAATATCAAATAAACAAAACATGAGACATTATTTCATAATGGATCTAATGATATATTTTCTAATGATACTGATGTGGTAATGATACTGAAGGGGAGCCTTGGCGTAGTGGTAAAGCTGCCGTCTTGTGACTAGGAGGTCATGGGTTCAAGTCTTGGAAAGCTGGTAGAAATTAGTACACCTTATCTTTATTTTGGAATAGATGGGGCATTCATTAATATCTTCAATTTTGAGTTTTGAGCTTTGCGTGAATCAGACATGACTGGTGATCGGTTCTTTCACACTCACCTAATCACGTAGAAAAAATGATGAATATTAAAAATAGAGTATCATAATTGGTCATTTGACTTATGATGTCACTTTTATATTTAAACCATTTAAATATAGGTTTTGTGCTATTTGTGCACTACAATTCAAGGGCAAGAGTGCTTATACATTCATATTGTTTTTGAGTGATTGAGTCTAATGACATTAGATACGCTTGAGTAATGTAGCATTGTGTAATACTCCCATCAAGTTGCATACATGTGGGATGTTGGATAAAATTGATGGTTTTTAATGTTATCAATAGGTCGTCAATTTCCTGATAAGGCAATTGATCTGATTGACGAGGCATGTTCCACCACAAGGATGCAGATTGATAGCCAAAGACAATGGAGCGCAACACAAAGTACCTCCACAAGAGCAGTGCGGGAAGGAGTTCTTGGCCCAGATCATGTTGCGCAAGTAGGCAGTCTTAATAGTGTTTGTTAATATTCCCATTGTGCCGGTAATAATCTCCTTTTGAATATTTCCTTTATTTCAATGTGATATGCTTCTCTTGTTTCATTTGTTATTTGAAGGTTGTGAGTCGATGGACAGGAATTCCCGTCGCCACACTTGATGAAGAGGAGAAGGATAAGTTGATCCACCTTGCTAACAGATTGCATGAGCGAGTCGTTGGCCAGGATGAAGCGGTCAATTTGGTTGCACAACGGTGTTACGTGCTAGAGCTGGTCTTGATCAATCTGGCCAACCGATAGGATCTTTCCTCTTTCTAGGACCGACTGGTGTGGGAAAGACCGAGCTCGCAAAAGCTCTTGCTGAGCAACTATTCAATACTGAGAAGATGTTGGTTCGCTTTGACATGTCTAAGTACGTTAATAGTGGATCTGTGTTGCGCCTCATTGGAGCACCTCCGAGGTTTGTGTAGTGTTCTCTTGTCAACATTATATTTCCATACTTATCCTTGCTTTGGCTAATTTTAGTGCTTGTTTTGTGACATTTCAAGTTATCATGGTCATGAAGATGGTGGGCAACTGACTGAGAAAATCAGGAGGCGCCCATACAGTGTTATACTCTTTGATGAGGTGGAGAAGGCAGATCCGTCAGTGTTTAATGTTTTTCTTCAGCTCCTTGATGATGGTATGTTGACTGATGGCAAGGGACGGACCGTGGATTTCAAGAATACCATCATCATTATGACATCAAATATGGGAGCAGAGCACCTAACAGCAGGAATGAATGGAGAAACAACAATGGAAGCAGCACACGGTCTTGTTATGGAACAGGTTTGTGAACAAACTATTTTCTTAGGGGTGCAATAGTTGTATTATGATTTTCATATGTACTTGTTTGGGCAGGTTCAGAAATGCTTCAAGCCCGAGCTTCTCAACAGATTGAGTGAGGTGGTGATATTTGAACCTCTTTCGCATGACAAACTGAAGGAGGTAGTCAAAATCCAGATGAAGATTATTATTGCCAGTGTAGCTAACAAGGGTATCTCTCTAGTTGCAAGTGACGATGCGCTAGATGTCATTCTGTCAGAATCATACAACCCAGTAAGTGTAGTTCATTTTCATTTTTACAAAAAATAGACATGCGTATTCACCAGTCTATATGTTTTGGTAATCATGCTACTCTCCCCACAGATGTATGGTGCAAGGCCCATAAGGAGGTGGGTGCATAAGAATGTCATGACAAAGCTCTCGGAGTTGCTGGTCAAAGGGGAAGTCGATGAGGGCAGTATGGTTTCCGTTGATGCTACGACCGACAAGAAGGGGCTGGAATATCAAGTGGTGAAGAAGGTGATAGAGGCACAGGGCAAGAAGCTAGTGATGGAGGTTCCTAGCGACTCCTACGATAGTGACGATGTGGTTGAGGTCTTTCCCGTAGCGAAGAAGGCAAAGGTAGTGGGCTTTTAGCATACTAACAAATGGCAAGTGAATGAGCTGGTCTAATCAGTGGTAGTGCTTCGGTAATAAAAGATGCTTCTTTTAGGTATTACTAGTTAATAACAAACATCTAGATAACAATATGTGTGGTCCAGGTTTTGCATCATTGTTTTGCTAGTTTGTTGCTCCCTAATCTATAGCTTGCAACTTTGCCTTCCTTTATCTATCTTGAACCTAAATTTGTGTCATGAGATAGTTACAGCCTATGTGTGTGTGTGTGTGTGGTACTGTGGTCTTTATGTCATTTACATGTTACTCGAGCATGTTGCGGTCTTTTCTCGAATCAATGGTGTGAGAGGTGGAAAATAGTAAAAAATAAGCTGGACCATCGAATGATGGCTTGATGGCATAGATTTGTATGAAGAAATCTATGCATGATTTTTTAAAGGCCCTTCACTCAAAGTAAGTTTTATTTCCACACTCTCTAGTTCAATCACATCTCCCCTACATAAAAGCGGCATAGGACCCAAAGAATCCCTAGCGGTGCGCCAATGGAGGGGTTGATCTCTGGTGGCTCCTAAACGTTTCATCATCAAAGATGTTGTTTGAGGTAGATCAGTCCCTCTTCTGCTCTGATGTTGTCTGCTATTTCTTGAGCTTGCACTGGTTTTTCCCTTGCAGAGATAAGTATTTCCCTCAGCTTAAGAACTAAGGTATCAATCCAGTAGGAGACAACGCACAAATCACCAATACCTGCACAAACAATCAAACAACTTGCACCCAACGCGATAAAGGGTTGACAATCCCTTCACGGTCACTTGCAAAAATAAGATCTAATAGAGATAGATAAAACTAAACAAAAGATAAAGTAAATATTTTGGGGTTTTTTGGTTTATGGATCAGAAAGTAAAAGATTGCAAAATAGTAGATTGGAAACTTATATGATGGAAAATAGACCCGGGGGCCATAGGTTTCACTAGAGGCTTCTCTCAAGATAGCAAATAATGCGCTGGGTGAACAAATTACTGTCAAGCAATTGATAGAAAAGCGCAAAGTTATGACGATATCTAAGGCAATGATTATGAAATATAGGCATCACGTCCGTGTCAAGTAGACCGACTCCTGCCTGCATCTACTATTATTACTCCACACATCGACCGATTCCTGCCTGCATGTAGAGTATTAAGTTCATGAAGAACAGAGTAATGCATTAAGTAAGATGACATGACGTAGAGGAATAAAGTCAAGCAATATGATGTAAACCCCATCTTTTTATCCTCGATGGAAACAATACAATACATGTCTCGCTACCCCTAGTTTGTCACTGGGTGAGGACAACGCAAGATTGAACCCAAAGCTAAGCACTTATCCCATTGCACGAAAAACCAATCTAGTTGGCCAAACCAAACCGACAATTCGAAGAGAATTACAAAGATACCAAATCATGCATAAAAGAATTCAGAGAAGATTCAAATAATATTTATAAATAAGCTGATCTTAAATCCATAATTCATCGGATCTCGACAAACACACCACAAAAGAAGATTACATCGGATAGATCTCCAAGAACATCGAGGAGAACATGGTATTGAGAATCAAAAAGAGAGAAGAAGCCATCTAGCTACTAGCTATGGACCCGTAGGTTTGTGGTAAACTAATCACGCTTCATCGGAAGGGCAATAGAGTAGATGTAGAAGCCCTCCGTGATCGAATCCCCCTCCGGCAGGATGCCGGAAAAGGCCTCAAGATGGGATCTCACGGGAATAGAAGGTTGCGGCGGTGGAAAAGTGTTTTCGTGGATGCTTCTAGTGGTTTGGGAATATATGTGAATATATAGGAGGCAGAATTAGGTCAGGGGAGTCACGAGGGGCCCACAAGGCAGGGGCGCGCCCTCCCCCCTATGGCCGCCTCGTGGCTCTTCCGACTTGATCTCCAAGTCTCCTGGGTGTCTTCTGGTCCAAGAAAAATCATCGTGAAGGTTTTATTTCGTTTGGACTCCATTTGGTATTCCTTTTCTGCGAAAAACAAGGAAACACAGAAACTGGCACTAGGCTCTAGGTTAATAGGTTAGTCCCCAAAATAATATAAAATAGCACATTAATGCATATAAAACATCCAAAACAGATAATATAATAGCATGGAATTATCAAAAATTATAGATACATTGAAGACGTATCAAGCATCCCCAAGCTTAATTCATGCTCGTCCTCAAGTAGGCAAATGATAAAAACAATTTTTTTGATGTGGAATGCTACCTAACATATTTATCCATGTAATTTTCTTTATTGTGGCATGAATGTTCAGATCCATAAAATTCAATACAAAAGTTTAATGTTGACATAAAAAAAATACTTCAAGCATACTAACAAGGCAATTATGTCTTCTCAAAATAACATGGCCAAAAAAAGCTTATCCCTACAAAATCATATAGTCTGGATACACTCCATCTTCATCACACAAAATATTTAAATCATGCACAACCCCGATGACAAACCAAGCAATTGTTTCATACTTTTGATGTTCTCAAACTTTTTCAACTTTCACGCAATACATGAGCGTGAGCCACGGACATAACACTATAGGTGAAATAGAATATGGTGGTTGTGGAGAAGACAAAAGAGGGAGATAGTCTCATGTCAACTAGGCATATCAACGGCTATGGAGATGCCCATCAATAGATATCAATGTGAGTGAGTAGGGATTGACATGCAACAGATGCACTAGAGCTATAAGTTTATGAAAGATCAAAAAGAAACTAAGTGGGTGTGCATCCAACTTGCTTGCCCACGAAGACCTAGGGCAATTTGAGGAAGCCCATCATTGGAATATACAAGCCAAGTTCTATAATGAAAATTTGCCACTAGTATATGAAAGTGACAATATAGGAGACTCTCTATCATGAAGATCATGGTGCTACTTTGAAGCACAAGTGTGGTAAAAGGATAGTAACATTGCCCTTTCTCTCTTTTCTCTTATTTTTTTGTGGGCTTCTTTGGCCTCTTTTATATTTTGCAAAGTCCGGAGACTCATCCCGACTTGTGGGGGAATGATAGCTTCCATCATCCTTTCCTCACATGGGACAATGCTCTAATAATGAAGATCATCACACTTTTATTTACTTACAACTCAAGAATTACAATTCGATACTTAGAACAAAATATGAATCTATATGAATGCCTCCGGCGGTGTACTGGGATGTGCAATGAATCAAGAGTGACATGTATGAAAGAATTATGAAAGGTGGCCTTGCCACAAATACGATGTCAACTACATGATCATGCAAAGCAATATGACAATGATGGAACGTGTCATAATAAACGGAACGGTGGAAAATTGCATGGCAATATATCTCCGAATGGCTATGGAAATGCCATAATAGGTAGGTATGGTGGCTGTTTTGAGGAAGGTATATGGTGGGTGTATGGCACCGCCGAAAGTTGTGCGGTACTAGAGAGGCTAGCACTGGAGGAAGGGTGAGAGTGCATATAATCCATGGACTCAACATTAGTCATAAATAACTCACATACTTATTGCAAAAATCTATTAGTTATCAAAATGAAATACTACGCGCATGCACCTAGGGGGATAGATTGGTAGGAAAAGACCATCGCTCGTCCCCGACCGCCACTCATAAGGAAGACAATCAATAAATAAATCATGATCCGACTTCATCACATAACGGTTCACCATACGTGCATGCTACGGGAATCACAAACCTCAACACAAGTATTTCTACAATCCACAATTACTCACTAGCATGACTCTAATATCAGCATATTTATGTAGGAAATATGCCCTAGAGGCAATAATAAAGTTGTTATTTATATTTCCTTATATCATGATAAATGTTTATTATTCATGCTAGAATTTCATTAACCGGAAACTTAGTACATGTGTGAATACATAGACAAACAGAGTGCCACTAGTATGCCTCTACTTGACTAGCTCGTTGAATCAAAGATGGTTAAGTTTCCTAGCCATAGACATGAGTTGTAATTTGATTAACGGGATCACATCATTAGAGAATGATGTGATTGACTTGACCCATTCCGTTAGCTTAGCATTTGATCATTTTAGTATATTGCTATTGCTTTCTTCATGACTTATACATGTTCCTATGACTATGAGATTATGCAACTCCCGTATACCAGAGGAAAACTTTGTGTGCTACCAAACATCACAACGTAACTGGGTGATTATAAAGGTGCTCTATAGGTGTCTCCGATGGTACTTGTTGAGTTGGCATAGATCGAGATTAGGATTTGTCACTCCGATTGTTGGAGAGGTATCTCTAGGCCCTCTCGGTAATGCACATCACTATAAGCCTTGCAAGCAATGTTACTAATGAGTTAGTTGCGGTATCATGCATTACGAAACAAGTAAAGAGACTTACTGGTAATGAGATTGAACTAGGTATTGAGATACCGACGATCGAATCTTGGGCAAGTAACATACCGATAACAAAGGGAATAATGTATATTGTTATGCGGTTTGACCGATAAAGATCTTCGTAGAATAAGTGGGAGCCAATATGAACATCCAGGTTCCGCTATTGGTTATTGACCGAAGACATGTCTCAGTCATGTATACATAGTTCTCAAACCCATAGGGTCCGCACGCTTAACGTTCGGCGACGATCAGTATTATGAGTTTATGTGTTTTGATGTACCGAAGGTAGTTCAGAATCCCGGATGTGATCACGGACATGACGAGGAGTCTCTAAATGGTCGAGACATAAAGATTGATATATTGGATGACTATATTCGGACACCGTATGACTTCCGGGGGTCACCGGATAAGTTTCAGAGTGTCGGGGGGTTATCGGAACCCCCGGGGGAACTAATGGGCCAACATGGGCCTTGTGAGAGAGAGAGAGGAGGGGCCATAGGGCTGCCCTCCCCCTTGGGAGTCCAAATTGGACAAGGAAGGGGGGGGGAGGCGCCCCCTCTTTCCTCCCTCTCTCCCTCTCCTTCCTTCCCCCTTCCTCCTCCTAGTTGGACTAGGAAAAGGGGAGTCCTACTCCTACTAGGAGGAGGACTCCTCCCCCTCCTTGGCGCGCCCGAAGGGCCGGCTGGCCTCCCCCTTGCTCCTTTATATACGGGGGCAGGGGGCACCCTAGAACACACAAGTTGATCATTGATCTCTTAGCTGTGTGCGGTGCCCCCCTCCACCATAATCCACCTCGGTCATATCATCGTAGTTCTTAGGCGAAGCCCTGCGCCGGTAGCTTCATCATCACTGTCATCATGCTGTCATGATGACAAAGCTCTCCCTCGACACTCTGCTGGATCGTGAGTTCGTGGGATGTCACCCAGCCGAAAGTGTGCAGATGGCGGAGGTGCCATACTTTCGGTACTAGGATCGGTCGATTGTGAAGACGTACGACTACATCAACCGCATTGTCATAACACTTCCGCTTACGGTCTACGGGGGTACATAGACAACACTCTCCCCTCTTGTTGCTATGCATCATCATGATATTGCGTGTGCGTAGGATTTTTTTTCAAATTACTATGTTCCCCAATAGTGGCATCCGAGCTAGGTTTATGCGTAGATGTTATATGCACGAGTAGAACACAAGTGAGTTGTGGGCGACAATAGTCATACTTCTTACTGAGGGAGTCCTGGATTAAGGGGTCCTTGGGCATCCGGCCTATTGGACATGGGCCGGACTGATGGGCCGTGAAGATACAAGACAAAAGACTCTCTCCCATGTTTGGATGGGACTCTCCTTGGCGTGGATGGCAAGCCTGGCATTCGGATATGGAGATTGCTTTATCTGTAACCGACTTTGTACAACCCTAGTCCCCTTCGGTGTCTATGTAAACCGAAGGGTTTAGTCCATAGCGACAATCATCATAATCATAGAGGCTAGACTTCTAGGGTTTAGCCATTATGATCTCGTGGTAGATCAACTCTTGTAATACTCATATTCATCAAGATCAATCAAGCAGGAAGTAGGGTATTACCTCCGTAGAGAGGGCCTAAACCTGGGTAAACATCGTGTCCCCTATCTCCTATTACCATCAACCTTAGACGCACAATTTGGGACCCCCTACCCGAGATCCGCCGGTTTTGACACCGACATTGGTGCTTTCATTGAGAGTTCCGCTGCATCGTCGTCAAGAGGTTCGATGACTCCATCAATCATCTACAACAATGCTGCCCCGATGGAGGCTTTCCTCCCCAGCCAGATCTTCGTGTTCGGCAGCTTCGCACTGCAGGCCAACTCGCTTGGCCATCTAGAGCAGATCGACGGCTACGCCCCAGGTCACCAGATTAGTTTTGGAAACCTGGACTAGGTCGCTAATATCCGAGGAGACTTGATCTTCCAAGGATTCGCACCCTCAACCTCCGCTCTGGCCTTTGATCTGGAGCATATCGTCAGGTCTGAAGACGGGCTCCCTGAGCTCGCCGGACTATTTGAAGGTGCTAGTTATCGACTAGAGGGGGGGGGGGTGAATAGGTGATTTTTATCAAAGTCTTCAAAACGTGGAAGTTTCGAAGACAAATAATAGAAATGACCTAATTGATATGCAGCGAAAGATAAACTACAACAAGCAAGCCATAGTCAAGTATGCAATAATGTGAAAGTACAAAGACTAATAGCAGCAAGGTAGTAAGGATCAGGATGGAAGATAGTATGAAGCCAATCAACAATAGTAGTCAAGCAATGAAGTCAAACAGATAAGACAGATAAGCAATGACTTCACGAAGACAAACTCAAAGTAAAGGAGGGAAGGGATAGAACCAGTCAATTGTTGAAGACACATGATTTGTTGGACCAGTTCCAGTTGCTATGACAACTGTACGTCTGGTTAGGGAGGCTGAGATTCAACTCAGAAGACCGCGTCTTCACCTTATTCCCCTTGAGCTAAGGACACTCAGTCCTCGCCCAATCACTCTGGTAAGTCTTCAAGGTAGACTTCCGAACCTTCACAGATTTCGTTCACCGGCAATCCACAATGACTCTTGGATGCTCAGAACGCGACGCCTAACCGGCTGGAGGATACACGGCCCTCAAGTGTAATAAGTCTTCAGGTCACACAGACAGAAAGACTTCAGTGATGCCTAACACTCTTTGGCTCTGGGTGTTTGGGCTTTGTCCTCGCAAGGATTTCTCTCTCAAAGGCTTCGAGGTGGGTTGCTCTCAAAACGACAAAAGCCGTAAACTAACTCTGAGCAGCCACCAATTTATGGTGTAGGGGGTGGGCTATTTATAGCCACAAGGCAACCCGACCTGATATGTTCGAAATGACCCTGGGTCACTAAGGAACTGACACATGTTCCAATTGTCAGATTTCAAACACACACGACAACTTTACTTGGGCTACAAGCAAAGCTGACTCATCCAGCTCTGGATAAGATTTGCTCTCATTGTCTTCGCTCGAAGACATAGGATTTGGGTTGAGCATCACTTCAGTCACTCTGACTTAGTTCACTTGGATCCCACTTAACAGTACGGTGGTTCCTATGACTCAACAAAGAAGAAAAGGAAACAACACAGTCTTCGCGCTCCATAGTCTTCACTCAATGTCTTCTCATGTCATAGTCTTCAGTGTGAATATCTTCACTCACAACCAAGGTCTTCAATGTCTTCATACATTTTGAGGGGTCATCTCCGGTAGGTAAACCGAATCAATGAGGGACACTACCTGTGTTATCCTGCAATTCTCACGAACGCATTAGTCCCTCAACCAACTTTGTCGTCAATACTCCAAAACCAACTAGGGGTGGCACTAGATGCACTTACAATCTCCCCCTTTTTGGTGATTGATGACAAACTGGTTGAAGTTTTCAACGGGAAAGAAGTATGTGAAATTGTAAAGGATAGCGTATTGTCTTCATAAGTGGCAAGGGCTCCCCCTGAAGATGTGCATATAAATAATTTGCTTTTGGAATGCAAATGCACATGGCAGGTTGTACTTGTGGATATCCTCTTCAACTTATGAAGATAATTCATCATGCACGAAATGATATAACTAAGAGAATGACATGCATAATGAAAAATGGACGTCTGCAGAATGATCTAAGTGCGGAAGTTATCATCGCACGTGGAAACGCAAATAAGTAGCAGACGACCATCAAGTTTAAGTGTTACAACTCAAAGAACGAAGTGTAACAAAGGCAAGAGTTGTAAGCACTAGGCAAAAATATAAAGCAACCGCCCTTATGAACCCGCTTGAAGACTATCAACTCATATGCTTCTCCCCCTTTTGTCAGTAATGACCAAAAAGGTTTGAAGACATAGAGCATCTACTCGTCCTCATGAGGAGTAGTTGAAGCAGTGGGGTTGTCGTTATTGTTTGGCGGCCTAGACGAACTTGGTGCAGTGTCGATGCGTGCAGAAGTAGGGGGCGGTGAAGTAGCATCGTCTTCATCATCGATCACATTTGCATTCACGGTTGCCGCGGAGGAAGAATAGTCAGAGTCTTCAAGAGATGGAGTTCTTCGTAGGACAGCATTCCATGGAGGAGTGGAGTCAAACTTGAATCGTTCAGTAAAGCCATCGTCTTGAAGATCTGCTTCGGCACTGAGCAGGGTCAAACTCTTCCATGATCGCCGACAAGTTTCGTGAGTGACAAATGCATTCTTGGTGGCAAGGTTTCAAATGCGATTTACATCCACCAAGAGGCTTTGCATCTGACGCTTGAGCCAAAAATGATGCTTATCTTGCTTCTGATGCAGGGCCACAAGAAGTTCTCGGTCATTTAGGACCCGAGAGCGCTTCCGAGGCCTTTGAGCAATGGTGCTCTCGATAGCTTCAGTTGGCGCACGATGAGGTAGACGAGTGTTTCCAGCCATCGGATAGACACGCGTGACAACTTGGACTCCTTCCATAGGCTGGGTGAAGCTTTGATGTTCAGCATTTTGAAGACAAAGAGGCTTCTTGGCAGGGTCAGGGTATATGGCTTCAACTGACATATCAACCTTTGGTAGGAAGATCACATGATTGCAAGCAGAGGGCTGATAGTTGACAACAGAGTGTTGCTTGATGAGGCGCATGACCCATGGAGCATAGAACTTCAAGCCAAACAGATCAGATCCAGACGCAGCCAGTTTCCTGATGAAGAAATCTTGCGCATTGAAGCTGATGCCATTGAGGATGTAAAAGACCAATGTCTTCATGGCTCCTTCAAGTTTGGCAGCTGATGAATGTCCTTTGATAGGCCATAGAGTCCGCCTGATGATATGATATATGGTGCGCGGCAGATACTCAAGGTCATCAACAAAGAACTCCTTTGGGTATTCAGCGTCATGAGGTAATGGCTTCATCATGCTCAACATCTGGCTCATATTGGGTTCAGGCTTATGGAAGATGCTCTCCAGTGCATTGCGGTGGTTTTGACAACCAGGTTCATATAGCTCTCCGGGAGTGGATAGGCCTATAAGCTCAATGATGTCAAGAGCTTTGGCTTCATGATGAACATTTCCTGTCATCCACTCGAGAACCCATGTCTTCGTTTCTCTGTTATAACCGCGAATGTGGAGCGTAGCATAGAATTGAAGCAATAGCTCTTCATTCCAATGTTCTTTGTCTGTCACAAAGCTGAGCAGACCAGCATCACGAAAGCAGTCAAGTGCTTCTTCTAAGCATGGCAGTCCAGCAATGGCTTCAGTGTCGAGGCGCATATGAGGGAAAATGTGCCCTTGATCATACAGAATGCAGGAGTAATAGCTTCGCTACTAATGACTCTAGAAATGATCTGATGATATTCTTGGCTTTGTATAGGGGTTCTTTGAGCTGTCAAAGAATGTGTTGTGGCTTTTGAAGCCATTTGCATTGAAGGACCCGACAGATGTGGTAGTACCTGGAAACCTTGGCAGTCTTGGCTTTGGCTTCTGGACCCGAGGCCTATGCTCAATGTGATAGTCAAACTGAGGACCAGAGAAAGTAGGCGGAGGGACCAGAACGGGCCATCTTACTGTGATTAGCTCGCCATGGTTTTATGCTTGCTCAATTGTATAGGGCCTTGGTGGCGGAACAGGAGCAGCGGCAGCAACGGTGGCTTCGGGCTGCACAACAGAAGCTCCAGGAGCATTGTCAGCATTGACTTCTGGTACAGTGCTTGGGACAGGCTCCACATTAGCTTCAGCCATGACTATGTCATTGGCTTCATTGGTGTTGGTGGTGGCAGCCTCAAGGTTTTCAACCTCCACTTGCTGAGCTGGAGGGTGAGGCCCAAACACGTTCACTTCATGAACAGCTTCTTCAGGAATGGGGGGAGTAGGGACACGTTCTTCTTGACGTTCGTCATCGGCTGATGCAGCCGGATTGTCTTCAGCAGCTGGGGCTTCAGACACGAAGACATTCACAGTTGGAGTGGCTTCTGAAAACACTTGACGTGCAACAGGTTGATGGTGCACTTCTCCTTCTGGAACGCTCGGAAGAGGGACTTGAGACCTTGGTCCTTTGCGAAGCCTTTGTAGTACAGGCGACGCCTTTGGAGATGGAGTGGGCAGGTCCTCATCCTCTTCAACTTGCACAGATGGTGTGGCTTGTTGTTGTTGGGGAGTATTGGGGGAGTCTTGATGTTGCGGGCGATCAGCCCATGAAGCATCCTGAGCAATTGGCGTCAGAGGACGACCAATGCTGATGATTTCGCTGTTCGTACGAACAGGCGATGATACCACATTGTATTCAATATGAGGAAGAACTTCATCATCTTCAATATTGTCATGATGACCAATGTCTTCAGTAGTGATGAGATCAACTGTTGGAATCTCTTCAGCTTCAGGAGCCTCTGTGGAAGCAGGCTCATGAATAGTCATTCGTAGTTCTTGGGTAGCGGATGCATGACGAACCACTGAGATGGGTTCAACAACAAGGGGCTCTGTGGGAGTAGCCCGATTCTTCTTGGTCTTGCACTTCTTCTTGGAGGGAGCAACATCAGAGGCTTCTGAGGTTTTCCTTTTTCTGGCTTCAGCCTCTGCAGCCCTCGTTTTCTTCTGTTCTGAAGCGGTTAATGTGACTTTTGGCTTCGAGTCAGTCATGCTGCTTGGGAAGACAATGCGAGGTTCATCTTGCCTTGAAGGTGCAGATTGGACAGTCGATTTCTTCTTCTTTGCAGCCATCCTGGGGTCGATGCCAGGTCGACCAAGAGCCTTGCGCTTTTCAGCCTCATTGTAGGCAAGCACACACTTGTCAGCCAGACTCTTCATGCGCTCTCTAGAGCCTCGAGCTTCTTCACGCTTCTTGTGAAAGGCTTCTTTGAGCTCGTGCAGCATGATCTTGAAGTTCTTGACATCTTGCACGTTGAGCGTGGCCACATGCTTCTTGAACTGAGACTTTTCATAGTCAATCTTGTGCTTCAGTTCGACGATGCGCTAAGAAATAGCTAGCTCAGAAGCAATGGCGCCATTGAAGGCGACGTTGAGGCCAATTGGAAGTTGCAGATCATCAAAGCTGAGATTTGGTGTGTCAAACCATTCATCAATGAAGTTATGGATGATTGCCACGTCAAAGAGAGGGAAGTTGTTGAAGATCTCTGCTTCTTCCTTGCTCTTGATCAGTTGCTCAAGAGCATCATCTGCAAGATCGTCATCGCTGGATAGATCAATGTGCTCTTCACGCAGAATAGCAGCAGGAGTCAAAGTCTGATCAGTACTCTTGATGATTTTCTTTTTCTTCTCCGTCTTCTTGGAGATGCGTGAAAGATCTTCAGACTGCACACTGTCTTCAGGAGGTGCAGTGGCCAGTGGCTTCACACGAGAAGCTTTCGGAGGTGCAGCTGATGTTGAAGCCTTAATCTTCTTTAGCTTCTGCGGCCTTGAAGGAGGAGCTGGGGCTTCATCAGAATCAGCATCATTATCAGAATGATCGACTTTGGCACCTTGCACCAAGATGTAAGAGATGAGGCCATCAAGGTTTGCAAAGGGGCCAATTCTATTTTCTTCAGCTTCACATGTGCCATCATCACGGGGAGCAGAGGGACCAGGATTAAAGTCTAATCCCCATGACTTCTTGTTTTCCTTTGCCGAAGCCTTAGCATACTGGAAGTTACGCTTGAAGAGATTGTCGTCACGACACCAAAGCAATGATGAAGGGTCGGCATTCTCAGGCTATGGTCCACGGACCATGCAAGGATAGAATTCTTGCGGAATGGCTTCAGCTTTGTTCTTGGGGGGAAGGCCTCGATAGAGAATATCACCCCAAGGACTCTTGATAGCATTCTTCTCAGCGTACTCCTGGGTCACGAATTTGTACTTGAACCATTGTTCAGCCCAATAGCGTCGAATCCATTGGATTCGTGTCTTGCGCTGATTATAATCCTCTTCAGGATCTGTTTTGTAGATTTCTGCAAGATCATCAGGTAGATCCTTTGATGTTCCCCCTCGACGCTGTCTGCCACCCTTCCTTACAGATTTCTCCATAGCCATGAACTTCAAACGGAATGGTTTCAATATGTTCAAAGGCTTCAAAGGCTTTCGCTTGCTGGTCAGACAGGAACTGGCTTCGAGAGATTCAATGTGTTGCTGTAAGAATTCTGCAAACGAATGCAGACTATGAGAACCTAGGGATTCTCCCACGGACATGTACCTGTGACAACATTAGAGATGCGAGGGAAGGGGAAGAGGTCATATGCATTCTCAGAAGATTTTGAAGATAAATCAGTTTGAAGACATTGACCTCATGTTGCAAAGACATTCACTTATATGTTGAGAGTCGGTTCCAGATTTGTACGAATCCGTGAATAAGTACAAGTGAGGAATCTAGCTAGATATGAAGCTTAAGTGAATATACTAGGCAGTATGAGATGCAGACAGAGTAGATCTAATTTTGTATAGACAGAAACCAATTTTGGTAAATTGGATGAATCATTGAGGATCAAAAAGCTGGTAAAAATAGAGTTATATTTACCACACGAAGAACTGCTAAATGGGATGAATAGGAGACCGAGCAATTCAATCCACCGTGCCCTAACTTGGCTACGGAGGACACCTACGGCGGCGGCGGAGAGGACGATGCCCGCGGCCGGCGTGAGGACGGCGTCGGAGAAGTCGCGACAGCTAAGCGCTTCGTCACGGGCGTCGTCGAGAGCTAGCGGTGGCGCTAGGGTTTTGACGAGGTGGAGAGGTGGAAGAAGGTTTTCTTGACCGCAGAGGGCACGTATTTATAAGTAGGTGTGCGGCACAGCGCAATTACGCAGGTGCCCCTGTCTGTTCACATCCGTTGGACACGTAGCAAGCATGCAACATACTCAAACTTGTCCCACGTTCCCACGCCCGCCAAGTTTGCGGATGGTCATTCCGGCTTCTCCAAATTTCAACAATAAAGATGAATCATTTAAAGATGACTTGATGTTTGTCTCTGTGTCTTCTGCTGACAAGGATGCAGAGAAGACATTCGACAGTTTCAACAGAATGCATATGATTTGGACAGATGGAGTTTGAGATAGTAAGCATAGAGAGATTAGGGTCCGATCACATTCACTTAGTTCAAGAGATTCAACAATGAAGACATAGCTATAAGTGAATGCTATAGAGGACAGAAAACTTGTAT